>NC_050466.1:68566717-68866717 GCF_903995425.1 Onychomys torridus
CATGTCTTTGTGAAATAACAAAAAATACAGATAAAATATCAAATTAACTCATATGTTAGAGACATTAGACTTCGGGGGGGGGGGGGAGTACTCTTTTAATGGAGCCAGAAAGTGCAGAATTGCAGAGGGATTGTACAAATAATCCAGTGACAATTTTGTACAAATGAGACTGTTATTAATAAGACATTTTTTTTCTAAAGATTGTTCTTCCGAGTCAAAGATAATATTACCAAGGATAGCTTTCAATCAGTATTTCTTCCCATATTTTTGGTCAGGCATCATATAAAAAAATGTCTGGCCACTGATTTTCTGTAGCTTCTGACTGGATATTCAATAATTTGGTGAAAAAGTGTCAAGGCAGTTATAGCACACACCTTTAATCCTAGTACTCTGGAAGTAGAAGCAGTTGGATCTCTGTGAGTTTGAGGCCAGTCTGGTCTACAGAGTGAGTTCCAGGATAGCCAGGGATACACAGATTAAACCCTGTTCAAAAAAAGAAAAATTCCAAAGTACCTTAGAAACATCACTATTCTCTGCTCATTTACATTCTTCTAGTCCCAGTGGATATCCTCTTCTGGCCTCCATGAGCCCTTCACACACATGACACAAGGCATACATACACATAAAAATAAAAATACCCACAAACATAAAATAATAAAATTTTCAAAAAACAATTCACACTGGAATTCTTTGTGCTTTAGAGAGTGGGAAACCTCTCTCATTAGTGGTAGTTAGCTTCCTATTGATTCTGTGATGCACCCATTAGAGACTTAAGAATCTGGTCTTTAATATCAGGTCACCTTCTCCCAAGGCTGAGAGAATGAAGGGGATGAAAGATTCACAGGTCAAAGAGGACATCTGTGAAGCACTGTCTTCTAGAAACTACAAGCAAATGCACTCATTAATTCTCTACAGCTCTGGTTGCCTACACAAGCCCTTCAAAATATCTTCAAAAATATTTTTAAATTGACACCCTGTCGGGCAGTGGTGGCTTACACCTATAATCCAAGCACTCGAGAGACAGAGGCAGGCAGATCTCTGTGAGTTCAAGGCCAGCCTGGTCTACAAAACGAGTTCCAGGAAAGGCACAAAGCTACACAGAGAAACCCTGTCTCGAAAAACAAAAATAAAAAATAAAATAAAATAAAATAAAATAAATAAATTAACACCTAAAAACAAAATTGAGCTGGGTGGCAGTGGTGCACACTTTTAATCCCAGCACTCAGGAGGCAGAGGCAGGTGGATCTCTGTGAGTTCAAGGCCAGCCTGGTCTACAGAGCAAGTTCCAGGACAGGCACCAAAACTACATGGAGAAACCCTGTCTCGAAAAACAAAAAAATAAAATAAATGAATGAATGAATGATTGAATAAAAATAAAAATAAAAAATTTTGAATGTAATAATGGAGTGCTTTGATGTGTGCATTTGTTGAATAATGTTTGAATCAGGTTAAATATATCTGCAACCTCACACATTTACCATTTCTTGGGCTACAGTAATAGTTAAATTAGTAAAGTGCTGGCCTCGCAAACATGAGGGCCTAAGTTTGAGCCACAGCATTCACATTAAAAAAAAAAAAGCTGGGTGTGGTGATTCATGCTTGTAATATTAGTGCTTGGTAGGAAGAGACCAGCCAATCTCCATGAGGATCGCTGGTCAGTCAGCCTAACCTACTTGGCGAGTTACACACACACACACACACACACACACACACACACACTAATTTTATCATTACTTTTTTTTATGAAAATACTCAGACCCTCTTTTCTAGATTTTGATGACACACATGCCTGTGTGTGGGGGGGGGGGAGGTTCTAGTATCTATTGTTTCTTAATTTGTTTGTTTTACTTTCCAGAGAACGATTTCAATGAACTTCAATGTTCTCTTACATCATTTGTAAATAAGATTGAGCTACCACAAGAAGTGATTATACAATAAAACATATAAACAACTTTTTCAGGGATAAAGGCATCCAAACTAGAGTAGCTATAATTATCATCGATGATATTGGGGCGAGAATTGTAGGACCATAGTCCATGTTAGGTTATTATACTTCTGTCAATCAAAATAATGCAAAAATTCAACATAATCAAAATATATGGTCTTTTGGAGTTATTGTGCTCAGTTGTAAGAGAGTCCTGCTCCACATAGACATAGGTATCAACTTGCCATGCAATGAGAATTCTACTTGGCCTTTGGAAGAGATAAAGCATCTCAGCTGACTACCAGAACTGGGGTTCCAGAATTCACTGGTGACCATATAAGAAAGCCATCTTAGAGTAGAACAATAAGAACCCAAAGTAACTTATACCACAGCCAACATTATTGAAAGCAGAAGAACCACCCAAGTGAGCCCATTCAACCTACATGAGAACAAACAAATACTGTTTTGTAAACCACCAAGTTTGGGGTGGTTTATAATGCAACAAAATAGTGCTGAAATACTTGATTTGCAGGAGAGTTATATTGCAATACACTTTAATAGACACTTATTTGGGATGTCAAATAAAAGTAGATCTCTATTTTATAGATTTGTTTCCACCAGAAAATTCCATTTATTGATTCTTTAAAAGTACATATCCATTAGAGAGAGTGTTCTTGCCCAAAATAAGTCCTGATGTTATGATTCCAAGATTCAAACAGGGGAATTTCAATAAGAAATATAAAATAATATATTATAATAGTACCCTTTAAGCATGTATCTTTTTCTTAGAATGCATGTGATACAACAACCTAAAATAATGGAGCTTAGAAAATTAGATTAACTGCACATTGGGGAAGATGTTATCATTCTCCAATTTAATCCACCCAAGAAAATAATTGTTCTGTCTTATCCTCAAACAGGTTCTTTTACTAAAGTATCAATTTCTCTCTGACATAAATGTCTTAAAGAAGAAGTATGTGGTAGTTATGTTCCAGGAAATGTGTTTTATACAAAATATGACTTTCTTGTAAGAAAGGGAGAATTAAAGTGGTATTGATTTCTCAACTGCAGAGTTGTTTTCTGGTGTTTAATAGAATCGACAACAAGAATCCTAGTGAGTGAATTCTAAGTAGTGTCATTTATAGACATAAAATCTTTTAGGAAGGAAATGCATAAACTCTATTGTACATTGATGAGCAATTGAAAATACAGTCTATACTACAATGTAACTGTGCTTTACTCAAGCCTGAATGAGTCAAAAGGTCACAAGAAGGACACATTCATGAGAGCCAAGTACAGCCTTCAACTCTGAGTATGTAGGAACAGGTAGGAATTTCCATAATGTAGGAAGAATATAAACCCCATTCTGTCCTATATTAAATGATTGTAAGAACAATTCATATCTTAGCGTTTAAGGTGGAAAGGATTTATGACTGTTAGATTTCAAATCCAGAATAAGTGGTTGAGGTGCCTCTTGTATTTTCTTTTGTCATTCAAGTATTAACCAAGAATCAACTCAGACCACTCACCTTAGATTCCCTAGTCAAATGATTTCACATTCCAGAGCTGTGGAGATTTTCCAGTTGGTCAAATGCTTGCCCTGCAAGGAAGAAGACTTGGATTTGATCCCAAACTTTCTAGAAATGATAGCTAGGCATTTAAAAAGCCAGGCCTTTTTTTTTGTAATCTCCACCATTGAGAGATCTCTGAGACTAGCAGACCCCTGGGGCTCACTGACTAGCCTGTTATTTTGCAGGCTCTATGAGAGTGATAGACTTTGTCTCAAAAAACAAGGAGGGAGCTGAGGAGATAGCCCAGTGAGTAAAAGGAATTATTGTGCAACTATGGTGACCTCAGTTCAGATCCCCAGAAGGCCAGAGAAGTCTCTTTGCTGCTCTGTACCAACAAGGTAAAAAGATGAAGGCAGATCACCAAAGATTCTCCTCTAACCTCCACACATGTACTGTGGCACACATGCTCATACTCAGTCACACACACACACACACACACACACACACACACACACGGATGACACCTCAGGAATAACAGCCAAGGTTGTCCTTTGGCTTCACATGTACACATGTGGACTGGTACACACACAGAAATTCAAAGTATTGCAGACTCTTTATAGACATCACAAATTATGTCAGTCACTGCTCCCTTCCATGTGCACTTTCCTGCTTTCTAGAAATGCCACCTAGGAATGAAAAAGCAGAAGCCTGTGCTCTTTCTACCTCTACAATACACTGTGGAAGGACACTTGGATGTACAATGGGCAATGCTGGTAATTCAGAGTTTAATCATTGCTGCATATAATCAACACATTTTGCTGCCTTGTGTGAGGACCTTTAATGTCTTAATTGAAGCATTTTTGAGCAGTTGAGCATATTGGGAAAACTTCTTATTGAAATACCCACATACCACCCTTGTTTGGGCATATGAATTTTGGATATCTCAGTCACCAAAAGCAACCACAGTAGCCTAGGAGCTCCCACCTCCTCTGCCTGGTGGAGATATACTGAAGAAAGAGAAAATTCAGACATCTCAGGACAGATGAACCTGTAAATCTATCTCAGGAGCAGGAGGCCTGTGTCCTGAAAGCTCCCCTCAGAGCTAGCTCTTTCGTTTCATTGTTTTGGCAGGGTTTCTCAGTGTAGCTCTGGCTGTCTTGGAACTAGCTCAGTAGACTCATTGTTTCTCTCTCATTGTTTCTCTTTCTTTGTCAAGTCTAATTTGATTCTACTTCAACTTCAGTCATAAGGAAGGAATGTGGTGATTTTCCCTAAGGTGCACAGTGCTGTCTTTTCACTTTGCTTTCTCTGTTTTCATTTGGGAAATTCTTTGTCTCCTCTATCTCATATGCAGGCACAGCAGTTAAGGACTTTACTCAAAGAACTGAAAATAATATAACGTGAAAACAAGCTTATAAACATTCAACTTTGGCCCCATCACGCATGCACAGTACCTGTGGGGTCTCTTTGTCTCAGGCCCTATCTTCATCAAAAAATTTAGCAGTCCTACCACCTGCTACCACAGCAGCCAGCTGGCCTCTATCAGCCCTACCCCCAACCCTCAAGGCTGCCTACCCAGTCCAGCCACAGCTAAAATATCTAATTTCACCTTAAAAACATTCTGGCTTTACAATGACTTTAGATACAAAGGATGCATATGTTGCTTGCCGATGATATAAATTTGAGAGTTTTGAAAGAAAATGTAATTACCTGAATCTCTTAAATAAGAAAGCTTCAGATGGATCTGGGGGTTAGGGGATGGAAAGGGGAGCACAGGACTGGGAGGAGTGGAGGCTGCAGTCAGGATATATTGTATGCGAGAGTAAAGAAAAAGGAATAAATAGAAAACTAAACGTATTTGAGGAGGAAGAGAAAGGAGGAGGAAGAGGAGGAGGAGAAAGAAAAGGAGAAGGAAGAGAAGAAGAAGGGGAACAGGCAGGGGAAGAAGGGGAAGGGAAGGGGGAGAGGGAGGAGGAGGAGGGGGAGGAGGAGGAGGAGGAGGAGGAGGAGGAGAAGAAGAAGAAGAAGAAGAAGAAGAAGAAGAAGAAGAAGAAGAAGAAGAAGAAGAAGAAGAAGAAGAAGAAGAAGAAGAAAGCTTCAAAACTGACTCTCTCAAACATTCCAGCCCTCAGTTGATTAAGAAACAAGTTAATGCAACCTCCCAACATGCCCATAGTCTCTGCCACAAGGGTTTAAAGTAAGTAAGTAAATAAATAAAAGTCCTTGATCTTAAGACACACTTCTTCCACTAACAGACAAAACCCTTTACATCCTTTTCAAGTTTATTAATCTCCTATGGCAAGCTATAAAAAGACAGATAATAAAGAGGTTGCTAGCATCTTATTTCTTTCATTGACTTATGAAAATACAAATTCTGACTAGTTCTCTAAATGTTTCAAATGCAAAAGTCAGGTCTTGCCTTTCCCTAGAGCTGACAGGCTTTCTACTGTGATAGGTAAACTCACAAACAGGTTTCATTGGGAAACCCAGCTCCAATTTACCATGCTGTTGTTACTGATTTAAAAATTGCTGTTTACTACCCCCTTTATGCTCTAAAGATAATTTTAAAAGACTTGCTTTTTTGGTTACTATTCTCAGTAATCAATCACCTATGTTTCATGGCATTAAGGGTGGAAAAGCAGTAAATAAAAGGTTAAATGGGTATAAAAATGGAAAGATTTTTAATAATTATATATAAAGGTTATAATGAAAAAAGGAAAAAGGTTTATTATGCAAGTTTATAAAGAAGGTTAAGATGTATGGATATGTCTGAATGAAAAAGAAAGATAAAAGGTTTATATAAGTTGTGATGAAGATTAAAATGGTCACAGGTTTCCAGAGTGGAAAGAGAAAATAGAATGCCTGTTGTGAGGGTCTGAGAAAGTAACTTAAGTCATGCAAAAGGTGGGTCTTAGAGATGGTACCTAAGATATTAAAACATACTCAAAGTTAAACATATTGATGATAAACCTCCACTTAACTCAATGGAGTTCTCATATATTATTCATCTGCACTTGGTCACAGTTTATAAATACTGGCTAATAAAGCTTTAAAAATAATCAATTATCAAAGCTAAAGGCTCAGAAAAATTAAATCTCCTTTGGTCATCTTAAATGCATTCATGTTTGTGTTGTATGGTGATATTTTATTTGTGCTGAAAAGTGTTTTTATTTATATGTTAATAAAACATTTGCCTGGAGATCAGAGGTTATAGTGAGCCAAGAACAGCAGTCAGGTGGTGGTGGTAGCCCACGCCCTTAATCTGATCACATGGCAGGCAGAGTCTCTGTGTGGTCCAGGACACAGCCAAGCGTGGTGAGATGAGCCTTTAATCCCAGTACCAACCATAGAGACCTGGAGGTCTGTATAGACAGGCAGTGACAAGGAAGTCATATGGCTGGGCTTAAAGCCAAAGACAGGGCAGAACAGGGAAACAATAAAAGCACAGGTTAGGCAGAAAGAGCTCTCTCTCTCTCTCTCTCTCTCTCTCTCTCTCTCTCTCTCTCTCTCTCTCTCTCTCTCTCGGGAAGCTACTGCTGGTGGTAAGCTAAAGCTAGTCATGGCTATTGCTCTGATCTCTTCGGCTATTTCCTCTCTATTTGGCTCTGTGTTTCTTATTACTAAGACTGTTTATAGTTTTGTCTACAGTGTTGATAACTTCTCATGGGTTATCTGTGCTGCAGCTCAAACACATGAGCCTACTCAAGCTGTTTGCAGACACTGACTGACTGCTTTCTTTGTAATGGGAGTCCTGAAACAGGTCAACACAGACAATGGTTCTGCTGATATATTTAAAACATTTATCTCCTTTTCTCAACTTTGGGAAATTCATGACATTCCATGAAGGGCTGGAGCAAGCCATGGCACTGACAGATTTTACCCTTTACTCTTCTCCATCCCTTGCTAAAAATCTTTAGATTACATCCTGAGAAAGCTAGCCTCCAAGGCCTATTCCCATATATGGCCACTGACCCATTCCTGAGACAAAACACCAAGGTCCAACAATCAAAATTCATTATTTGATTTGTTCAATCAGGATTTACCAGATCACCCTAGCACAGACTCCTCCTTTACCTCTTAAAAACCCACTCCTGCAAAAACAAAAACAATCACAAAAATCAAAACACCTGCTTCTGCTACTGCCTGCTGTCTGCCTTTGCCAAATCCAGAGGCAGCCCTCCCCCTATCACTTGTCCCTCTGGGGTAACAAATCTCCTTTGTGCTTAGAACTTGGTGTCTGGGTGCGTCCTGTACCAATTCCAAGGGGCTGCCCTCCCCTATGTTCCCTACAACTGCCAAGGACAAGCCATAATTGAACATTTTCACTTATTACTAAAAATCAAATACATAAACAAAAAGGGGGGCTGGTAGAATAAGGAAATAACAGCTCAGGAGCATCTTACCAAAGCAATGTATACCTTAAATTTTAAAAATGACTTTCCCTCAAGATTATCCTGATATTTGCAAAAAAAAGAAAAAAAAATCACAAGAAAGCAGAAAGTTTATCTGAAGGGTTAGCAACCTAAAAGACTCAGGTGGCCTGAGAAGCTATAGACAGCAAAGTTGACTTCAGGATAACACCTGGGCTGTTAAATTGAGGGAAGCCTCAGATAAGAGGATCAATATATCTCTTTGAGTGGCATCTATCATTTCTAGACTGCGGTGTAACTGACCTGCAGATGGAATCTTCCATCCCCAAAGTTCCCCCTTTCCCATCATATAAATACCCATGGCCCAGAAACACCTGTGCTCATTCTCCACATCCACAAAGAGACTGTGGCCCTTCAGTTTTTCTGATTAAAACAACTGTTTCTCTTTCTGGAGATGTCTGTCTCTTTTCAGTCCAAGTTGCCTTCATCAATCTCTAGGTAACATCCAAACTCATGGTTTTATATAAACCCCCTCAAGGACCTAGACAATATTTGGTCCTGTTATCTTCATAAATTGGAGCTAAGGCCCCACATCTGTGCTTTCTCCTACAAGCTTTCTCTGGACTCCAACAGAATGAATGGGCAACAGAAGACAACAAAAGAAGGACATTTTACTGCATTAAACTGCTTCTAATTTTTAACCCATTTACCAAACTTCTCATTAGTATGTGATTTTATCTTCTGACTTTATTCTTAAACAAGTCGATTCCTGGATTCCTGTTTAACTCACCTATCCATGGCATGGGGTACCTACTTTAAAAGAGCTTTACTATGCCCTGGAACATATATCTACAAAAAGATTCATTGAGATTATTATTGTAGCTGCTATAACTGCTACAGTTACCCCTGCCATGGCAGCAGTAGCCTTAGCTCAGTTTGTCCACACCACAGCACATGTCAATGCCTATCTTCAAAGCATCACTAACAAATTACAAGAACAAACTCATATTGACCAACAAATCCCTAAGATATTAGATGCACTTGAAATTGCTGTCATGGGGCATGGAGAATATCAAGAAGCCCTTTGGCTCTGCTAGCAACTTCAACATGACACAGGTTTTCACTGTATGTGTGTCACTCCATTCCCTGATAACTACACTAAAGATAGAATAACATTTACAAAGACCTTACAATGGTGTTTAGTTTCCCCTTTAGAACAAGATATTTCTACCTTATATAAACAACATTCTCTCCAAATTAAGGAACTCAGAGAACAAGTACAAAAATATATTTTTGTCTAGACTGCAAGAAGTATCTAACTGCTTCAGTTCCTCCAATTTGTTTTCAAGATTAAGTCTTAATATGTGGTCATTTACAGGAATAGCCATTCTGTTTGTCTGTCTCATCCTACCATTCCTTTGCCAATTTTTCTAAAGGACCAACAAGAGGTGAGGCTGATTCAGGCTGTCGCTACAGTACACCATGATTAGACAAGCTCTTCATAATGGCCACCTCCATGGACATGCTTCTTCTTTAATAAAACAACAAAAAGAGAAACTATGGTGATGAAATGTTCTAAAAAATCTCTCTTAGATTCTAAGAGACAGGAACATTTTCTGGATCTCACAGCCAGACTTAATAATACCCTTGAGGTCACTTAAGACTGCTCTCCTACTGTGCACTCAAACTGTTTGTTTAACCTGCCCTTAAGAGAACATTGAAGCAATCAACCTTACTTGCAGTGCATTTCCCAGTAATCAACCTTAAAAACGTAAGATAATGGATTGCTGTAATATTCTTAAATTATGTACTCTCTCATGTTCCTGAACAAGAATACATATGTATGCATGTATATCATTTGATGAAAGCGGCAAATACAGATATTGAAAGCAATTTCCTAAAACTTACATTAAAAGTTGAAAACAGCCATTTATGGATATCAGTTGATAAAAAATAATGTTTGTTATATGGGTCAGGTGTAATCAGTGACTAATCCCTTGTAAAACCCTCTTAAAGATTTCTGTAAAGTATCCCATTCCTTCCCCATGTGATGCTTTCTGTGCTGTTCAATAAATGCAGGTCAAAGCCTTTGTTAAACACATAAAGCCCATACAACAGACAGATAAATACAGACAGTCACACTACAGACACACAAAGACAGAGCGACAGATTCACAAAATAGCCTTCAGGCAGTCACATTCAGACTAATACTATAGACAGAAGATAGAAGACATATGGAGCATGAAGTAGAAAATTCAGATCCTGTGGGGAGTGCTTTCATTTCTTAATGCTATACCAATGCATCATTGATGACTTGGAGTTAATCACTAATATATATAAGAAATACAATTTCTGTTGCTGTGGTAAAATATCCTGACAAGAAGAAAATGGGGTTGATATCAGCTTACTATTTCAGGTGACATTATATTGCAGAGAAGCTAAGGCAACAAGCACTTGAAGCAAATGGTCATATCAAGAGCAGAAAGAAATACATGCCTATGAGTGTATTTGCTTGCTTGTGCTTAGTTTAGTTTCTCTAGTTTTGTATAGTTTCAGGAACCCCTGAGTAATAGCTGGTGCTACCCAGAACCGGCTATGACTTCCCACACCAATTAACGTAAGACAATTCCCCTACAAACATGCCCACAGGCTTACCTGATCTAGAAAAGGCCCTCATTGAGATTATCTTCCTGTGTGCTTCTAGGTCATGTCATGTTAACAGTTAAAACTAACCATCTTTGTGGATTTCTGGAGACCTCTCTAGCACTCTGCTTCTTCCTATTCCCCTGGGGTCTTCATTCATCATTATCTCCCTCCCCGTTCTCCTTGGTGCATGGGCTGGTTTTTTGGAGCCTGGGGCCTATGCTGGGACTCTTTGCTCAGCCTTGATGTAGGGAGGAGGGGAATGGACCTGCCTAGGCTGAGTCTACCAAGCCGGGCTGACTCCCCAGGGGAGAACTTGCCTTGGAGGAGGTGGGAATGGGGGTGGATTGGGGGGAGGGCTGTGGGGGTGGGAGGAGGGAAGATAGGGGAATCTGTGGCTGATATGTGAAATTAAGTTCATTATAAAATATATATATATAAAATTGATTAACTATGCTACGCTTTCCCCTTTAAAAAAAAAACTAACCATCATAGACACACAAGAGAAGACTAAATCATAATTCTCTGCCTCTGAGCACACACTTCCAGACACACATCACTAAACCCAGATGAGGAAGGAGCTATTTCTTCATCTCGATTGAGGTGTGTCTGCACAATAGCAAGAAGGCCATAAGTTGGGTAAAGAAAGAAAAAGAGACAGATTTATGGGTGAATAAAATATCTAGATGGAGAATCTCCAGAGAATAATTATATTTTTAAAATAGCACTGTAAAAGGAATTGCAGGATATGGCAGTGTCAATATGGGATCTTAATAAACTGTGGGTATGTATATTCAATGAGGTCGAGGCTCGGGGAAGGTTTTGAAATAAAAGTAAAAAAAAATATTGCATCAGATATTTTGAATCAATCACCTCTGGCCACAATGATTAATAATACAAATGACATCAGTCCAACCAGCAGCTGAGCAGATGTCCTTGTAGAAGCACTTTTTATACAAGGTTGAGCTGGTTTCCATGGAAGCTTGTGTTTCTGGAAGGATTTGTGACAGTTCCTGCCATGTGATAGAATTTTTTTCTTCATGACCTCCCATTTAGATTTCACTTCTTTGCTTAGGGTTTACACAAGGGACTCCATTTTGATCCTGACAACTTTGATCTTTTTTTTTAAAATCACAAAATAGCATAGGGAGAGTCAGAGGCAAGAAAATAATCCTGAGGGTGAGGTCTGATTGCATAAGGTCTCCTACATACTAATTAAAAGGTGTGCTTTTAACTTCAGCTGAGGATTTAAAAAAGAGAAACTACAAGATCTTTTTAAATTTTTGTATGTGTGTAAGTGTATCTGTATGTGTGAATTCAGTGTGTGGGTGTGATGTATGTGCACAAATATATGCAAGTATATGAGCCTGTGTCTATATGCAGAGGTCAGAGGAAAACATACCACCCTCTGCCTTATTCCCTTGAGACAGGCTCTCTCAATGAACCTGGAGCTAGCCTGGCAGCTAGCAAGCCCCACTAATCTTAGCTATGCCTACTTCTGTGAACAGTGTTATTACAAGTGTGCACCCATACTTGGCTTTATGCATTGGTTCAGGCCTCTGAACTTGGGTCCTCAAAAACTTGTTTAAAAAGCACTCTTACCTGTGGACCCATCTCCAGAATCTTCCAAGATGTTTTCTTAAAAAACAGGCCTGTTGGTAGGTGTATTGTACATGCACACAAGGTTCAAGGAAGATGCCATGAGACAAAGATAAGGTTGTTCCTATCGTTCTGAGGGAACAGGTGGACCAGAGACATTTAACAGAATTAGGCGTGGAGTTCTTGTGTGAGGCATAGGGACAGGGACAGAGGGTGAAGGAAAGAAAGAGGTGGAGGAAAGTGAGGGAGTGTGAGAAGGAAGAGAGAAAGAATGATCAAAATGCTACTCTAAATAAATAATTACACTATCACAGAAATATAGTCCACTCTTGTTATTCACCACAGCTCTATAAATTGCTACACATAGACTTAGCAATGCTCCAAGGAGAAATATTTCCCTCACATTGTACCCCTGCCCATCATCATTATGACTCACTCCTAGATAGACCTTATCTAACCTGTATTTGCTGTGAGAACCGACTTTCTTCTTGCACTTAGCAATCTTAGCAAGGACTTCAGTCATTCTGGCATCCTTGCTCTCTGTTTCTAGTAGCCCTACAAGTCTAATTTGTGCTGCTCATATACTCATAGGTGTGGCACCATTTGTTAAAGTATGGTCTACTTACCAAAGGACACACCCTTAAAGAAAACTGGGTCTCTCCCCCCAGAAGCCATCAAATACCAATAGATTCTCAACTATGGATGCTGATGCATGAACCCTTTTCCCTCTCCATGTTAGAATGTTGATTGGCTTGGTCTTCTACAGGTCTTGTTTTGACAACCATAGCTGTTGTGAGTTCATGAGTGCCACAGACCTGTCATGTCCAGAAGATACTATTTTGCCTTGTCCTCCCCAACCTCTGGCTTTCACAATCTTTCTGCCCATCTTCTACAATGTCCCCTGAGCCGTGGCAAAGAGAATAATATAATGTTCCATTGGTGACTTAGCATATGTCATTAATTATTCTCTGCACTTTGACCACTTGTGAGTTTCTGAGTTAACAGCCATCAACAAAAACAAAGATACTTCTCTGATGAGGACTGAGAGCTGCTCTAATGGATGGACCTAGAAATAAAAGTTTCAAAGGCAGTTTGATACTATTGTCTGTAGGGGTGGTTGTTTGCACTTTACCACTAAAGTACCACCCGAGCAGGCAGCAGGTAACTGCAAGTTACCTGTCCCCCCCCCCCAGGGCATGGCTAAGGAGGGACCCCTTAAGACCTGGAATGTATACATGCTCACTTTCTTGGCTACCTTGTGGTCCTGGATGCTGGATGCTGGTATTGCAGATCAAGGCAGAGTTCTCCAGAGAACCGTGTTCGACTGTGCCTCACCCCTCCTGGACCCTGGAACCAACTTCCTTTTGCTTGTTGTAAGTTAACCCAAAATAAACCCCTTTGGTTATCAGATAAACTCCATGGAATTGCCTCTTTAATCATCCATTTAACAATGTAATCATGTAGTTTCACCCCTTGGGCCTATTAGCTCCCCAGCCATTGGGATGTCAACCATTTCAAGTTACAAAATCCTTCAAAAGATGTGTCACTGCATATATTATGAAAGGGATGCTTATTGACAGCAGGAGGGCTGAATCAAAAAGATAAGCTGTTGGCTTATTGGGACATCAGCTGGAGACATGCTCTAAGGGTGACTCAAATTTATCACCACTGTGTGTATGTACATAAATTCCCACCAAAGCATGGCAAACACTGCTCTGGTGGTGCTGAGGAATAAGGAAAAGGAATTTGTACTCACAATTTGAAAATACGTAATCTGCAAAGAATGAAGACTGACCGATCGTGCTGAGTACTATACAATGGCTATTTTGAAGAACATATGGGAATATACAGTATAGAAAGATAATAGAGAACATTGAAGGAAATAAAATAATTCACAGACAAAGAGATGCCCTGTCATTAATTTATCATTTCCACCTTTAGATGAAGACTAGTTGACCTGGCCTCTAAAATGCTCTATGCAGGCTGGGCGGTGGTGACACACACCTTTAATCCCAGTACTCGGGAGGCAGAGGCAGGTGGATCTCTGTGTTTGAGACCAGCTTGGTCTATAGAGTGAGTTCCAGGATAGCCAGAGCTACACAGGGAAACCCTGTCTTGGAAAAAAAAAAAAAAGCTAAAATGAGATCATATGTGATTGTCTTGGCCAGGTATGGTGGTGCACACCATTAATCCCAGCACTTGGGAGGTAGAGGCAGGTGGATCTCAGTGAGTTTGAGGCCAGCCTGGTCTACAAAGTGAGTTCCAGGATAGCCAGGGCTGTTACATAGAGAAACCCTGTCTGGAAAAATAACATCAGTTTAAAAAAAAAAAAAACCTCTATGCAGAAATCATATACCAACAGGCAGATACAGCATCAACCTGATGATAGCGATGACTTTCACTTGGTCATCTGAGACAGAATACAGAACCATAGCCATAACCATGGTGAGGGAAACAGGCCATCTGTGCTGAAACATTCTAGCTGAGTCAAACCCTTTTGGGGATATGTGCAGCAATAGTGTGATTAACCTCTAGTTTATCAGAACAGGCTGAGAACTTCAATTTCATTTGTAGGAAAAGATATAGGCATTTGAGGCCAGGCATAGTGGCACACAACCAGTATCTGAGGATTTAGGAGTGTGAGGCATGAACTATGTCAGGGCTAAATAGTAAATTCCTGGTCAGCCTAGGATAAAAGACATGGCCTTGTCTCAAAAATTAATTTTAAAAAAGTCAAGTAACTTAAATTTGGATTTATTTGTTTAAGACAGGAACTTGCTATGTATTTCATGCTGGTATGGAACTCAGAATCCTGCACTTCTTCCTGGATGTGGTATTAAATACATGTGTACCACCATTCCCTACAACAGATCCAATGGCTTCTGTTTTCTTTTTTGTGCATTTGTGTGTGCATGAGAGGGTAGATGAACATGTTCATGTGTTTCCACATGTGCATATACATATGGAGGCCAGAGGTTATTTTCAAGTATCTTCCTCAGTCACACTCCACCTCATTGAAACTGCAACTCGCTGATTCTGCCAGGCTAACTAGCCCATAAGCTAAGGTACCCTCCTGTCTTAACCTCCTCAGCAGATTGCAAGCATGAGTCTCAATATTTGGCTTTTCTGTGTTGATTCTAAAGGCTTAACTGAGATCTTAATGTCACTGAATGAGTCATCTCCCCAGTCCCAAAACTCACTCAATTTCTAAAAATATTATAGGACATACTTTTTATTGATATGATGTTTTTAATTGTACTGTGTGTGTGTGTGTGTGTGTGTGTGTGTGTAGTGTGTGCATATAAAAACATATTTTTAGAAGGCTCACTAAGTTGATACTTTAAGAATGATGGAGAAATACACTGACCTTCACTGCAGTCTTATCTGTCTTTTGATATCTTGCACTCATATATGGCAGAGATAAAGAGCTTAAAAGTTAGGTTTCATTAGTGAGTAAACAGATATATTCAAGAGTTCAAAGTTATCAAAGAGGAGTGTGTGTGTGTGTGTGTGTGTGTGTGTGTGTGTGTGTGTGTGTGTGCTGCTCAGTCTATATAATGTAACTTGCCTGTACATGATTATTTGGTATTGGATAACTAATTGGAGTGCGCTTCCCTGAGGAAGACTATATCTTCCACTCGCATTATTCCTTAGTTGCCTATAGTTTTTTGTGCAGGCTTCGGGCATCATGGTCTTTCCCTTCATCCATTTTGGCACATCTATTGTTGTCCTTGTTCAGCTCATGTTTAGGCAGTCATGCTGGTGAGACTCTATATGTGTACCTTCTGATATGAATAGGAGACACAATCTCATAGCAAACTCCCTGATCTCTGGTTCTTACAATCTCCCCCTCTTCTGCAATGTTCTCTGAGCCTTCAGTGCTGGAGAGTTTTGTAGATGTATCCATTGGGACTGTGCTCTACAGCTCTACATTTTGATTGGTTGTGGTTTTCTGTAGCAGTCTCTGTCTATTGCAAAGAGAAGTTTCCTCAGCGAGGAGTAAAGACCACAATTATCTGCATATAGAAGAATAAATACTTAGAAGGTAGTTAAGAATTACACTGGTTTAGTAAAGAGTCAGTTATGGGTTCTCCAAGATCCATGACTTTACTAACTATGGATGATTGACTAGGTTTCTAGTACCAGGTATGATTTCCCTCTTATTGAGTGGGATTTAAGTCTAATTAATTGGTTACTGTCAAGATATGTGTATGGCTACTGCACCATTGGGTTAGTGTGCAAAGCTGATCCCTACTGTAGGTCATAGGTGTCATAGCTGGGTAGGACTGATGGTTGCTTCCCTCCTCTGGAAGCTTTCATGACACCTTCTGGTACCATGAAAACTAGTCCTCAGGGAAGAAGTATTCAAGCCAATATGGTGAGGAGGGTGGAATCGGTTGTTGGTGAGACAGCTCAGTGGTTAAGAGCACCTGTTATTCTTGCAGAGAACTTGAATGGATTTTGGTTCCCAGCATTCATATGGCATCTTACAACTACCTGTGGTTCCAGGGGGATCTGTCTCCCTCTTCTGGCTTCTGTGTGAATACTGCTCTTGTGTAGTATACATGTATATTCAGACACTCATGTGGGGCTAGAGATATGGCTGAGTGCTTAAGAGAACTGGTTGCTCTTTCAGAGGACCCAAGTTCAATTCCCAACACCCACATGGCTGCTCATAACTATTTGTAACTCAACTACCAGGGGAGCCAGCTGGCAGCTGGAGATCCAATTCCCTCTGCTGGCATTCACAGGCACCAAGCACACATATGATGCACATAAATATATGCAGGCAAAATACCCATAGAGATGAAATAAAAATTAAAAATAATAGTATATCAACCCGTGACCAAGAGACAAGCAACAAATGTTCTGGTGAGAAGAAGCTATAAATATCATTGTATGGAAGAAATGTGATTATTTAGGAAAGACATTTGGAAAATAATTTTTACAATTCACAGCAGAGTTCTAGGATATAGACATTTTATATATAACAGTATATTTTGTGTTTTTATTTTAATTAATTTAAAAATTGTATTTTTAATTCTGTGTGTGTATGAGTGTATACACATGTGTGTAGGTACCTACAGAGGCCAGAAATTGATGTTGCATCTCCTGTAGCTGAGTATAGGTGGTCATAAGCCATCTGATATGGGTACTGAGGACCAATTCCAAACCTCTGGAAAAGTAGCACATAGTCTTAACTGCTCAGTCATGTCTCCAGCACGTGTTTTGTTGTCTTGTTTTATCGGTGAGTTTTGGAAAAGATGAGGAGATGCTAAGTTAAAAGTTGGGGTGGAGCTATGGATACAGCTTCAGGCATATATTTCCATTGCTATAATGAAAGACCTTAGTTGAACAGCTTATAAAGAAGGATTTGTTTTCGCTCCTAATTCACAGTATCCAGCTCATTGTTGACCCTATTGCTTCTGACTCTGTGCAGAGATGATTCACCATAGTGGAAAATGTGTGGTAGAGCCAGCTGTTCACTTCATGAAAGCCAAGAAACAAAGAAAAGCCTGAATCTCTTTTACCAACACACCTTTCCTTCAGCATGACACATGAGTTAACTTCCTCCCACTATGCCCTATCTCTTAAAGGTTCTGTGACCTCCTAATAACTAGACAGGCTGATGACCTAATCTTCAACATACAGGCTTTGGGAAATACTTATCCAAGTCACAGCAAGTAGAAAAGGGAATGGCCTGTGCAGAGAGAGGTTCTAGAAAATTTCAATCAGCTGACTACATATAGCCTAAGTTCTCAGGATATAGTCACAATCTTGTATAAGCTTAAGGCATTTTCATGAAATCCCAACTCTCTACATAACAGAGGATGCCTTTCCAAACCAGCTACTTTAAAGATTTGTTTATTTATGATTTTACGTGTGTGGCTGTTTGCCTGCATATGCCATGTACTAGCTGCACTACATATATACCTGGTGCTCGTGGAGGCCAAAAGAAGGTATAAGATCCCCTGGAGCTAGAATTATAGGTGATTGTGAGTCTCTGTGTGGGTTCCAGAAATAGATCCTAGGTATTTTACAAGAGCAGAAAACACTCTTAAAAGCTGAGCCATCTCTCAGCTCACAGTACTCACCACTTCAAGCAGAAAAATTTTGATAAGCATGCAACTCCCTGTAATGGTTAGCATCTTAATGCTGCTTTATAGCTCGCAAGGTCTCTTTACACATGGAGGTCATACACAATCATCCAAAGGCAATTTTCCAGACCATCCATATTTCCCCGCCAGTCTGCAATCACCTTGCTTCTGGGCATTTTGTTGCATCCCACTGCTTTTGTAGCACTGTGAAGAAAGAGAAAGCCTGAGGGACTCATGTTTGTCATGCATTAGTGATCTCCACAAGAGGCAGAGGGAAGGATGAACTTACAACTGCAGTGGTGATTCTAGATGTGTAGACTAGTTTCCCATTAGTGCCTCCTTTTGATCTTTTACATATATATAAAAAAAAGACATCATTTTGGATCCGTTCCTCCATTATGTCAGAGTTCTAGCAAGCACCAGTCATTCCAAACATCACTGAGCTTCAGTCCACATCTGCATTCATAGGGAATGGGACATCTTGAAATCTTTGCTATTTGGACCTGACAAAATCATCTTGATGCCCCACAAAATTTTACTTTCTATAATATTTTGGTTCCTTAACCTCCCCTACAGAGAAGTTCTAAGTTTTTCACTCAGTAATATCACTGGAAAGAAATCCCCCATCACACACCCATCACAACTAGACAGTAAGACTCTATTGCTGAATACACAGACAAATCAGCCTTGAACTAAACAGAAAACTTCCTCCCTGCTGGCTATCTTTCATAGTATCAGAAGGTGTTATGCAGGCTGCTGGGAGACAAAAGATATCAATGACCTTACCCAGCGGTAGATCCACTATGATATAATACTGACCTGCCAGCTGCTATGTACACATTGGTACAATAGTGAAGACTATGGAGGTGTCTAATTAGGGTTTCTGTTGCTGTGAAGAGCTATCATGACCATAGCAACTCTTATAAAGGAAAAGCATTTCATTGGAGTAGCTTACATTTTCAGAGGTTCAGTCCATTATTATCAAGGCAGGACATGGTGTCATGTAGGCAGACATGGTGCTGGCTGCATCTTCATCCGAAGGCGACAGGAAATGGGCTGTGATACTAGGTGGTATCATGAGCATATATGAGATCTCAAAGCCAGACTCCACAGTTACACACTTCCTGCAACAAGGCCATACCTACCCAAACAAAGCCACACTTCCAAATAGTGCCACTCACTTGGGGGCCATTTTCTTTCACATCACCACAGGGGCTAACCAACCACTCTCTTGATTAGATTTGAGCCATGCTCTGCAGAAATTAATTCAAGCCTGGCACTGTAAACATGGTTAAACCCCATGGTTTGGGAGGTCATAGGCTGAATGGTCATGTTGTCATATACATACATACATATATATATGTGTGTGTGTGTGTGTGTGTGTGTGTGTGTGTGTGTGTGTGTATACATATATATGTGTGTATACATATATATATATGTGTGTGTGTGTGTGTGTGTGTGTGTGTGTGTGATAAATGATAGAGGGAAGGATAAGGATAGATAGATAGATAGATAGATAGATAGATAGATAGATTTGTGCTTCTTTCAACCTTGATCAGACAAATTGCTTACTTACATGGTTACTGGTTAATGTTGAAATGAATCACTGTTCAAAGTGCTAAGAATAAGCAACTGTGAGTGATCAACCATAGATAGGGTTATCTATATCAACCATTCTCCAACCCCAGGGCTCAAGAAACATCATGAAACACAGGGCAGAAAGAGTCTGAGGGAGGGGAGAAGTAATGTGAAATACTGTCTATAGTATATGACACAGCTGCTGTACACCTGAACTCATAGAAGGTATGGTAACCTCCACAAGACCTGCACAAGATGGGTGCATTGGAGAGGGGAGTGGAGAACGGAGATAATAAAAACCATAGAGACAAACATACTACTGTTGTTGGACTAAATGCTTATCTCATGGAATTGCCTTCTAAATATTTTTAGAAAAAAGAAGTGGTGGTAGAGAAGATGAAGCAACCATAGTTTGAAACGAGGTCAACTGATGTCTAGGAATAGATGAGTAATGCAAAGTAATTTTTTCTAACCCATCATCTCTCCCTGGTTCTTCCTCTGGCACCACTTCTTCTTCTTCATTAACATTGGTTTTAGCGGGGAAGGTACATGCACCAAGGCATAAGTGCGGAGAAGAGTCTGTGGTTGTTGGTTAATTAACTTAATTTCACATATCAGTCACGGATTCCTCCGTCCACCCTCCTCCCCCCCCCCAGTCCTCCCCCACATTGCATCCCCCTTCCCAACTCCTCCAAGGCAAGGTCTCCCCTGGGGGGTCAGCCCAGCCATTAGACTCAACCGACAAGGCAGGTCCAGTCCCCTCCTCCCTACACCAAGGCTAAGCAAAGTATCCCAGTATAGGCCCCAGGCTTCAAAAAGCCAGCTCATGAACTAAGGACAGGTCCGGGTCCCACTGCCAGGGTGCCTCCCGAACAATACAAGCTAATCAACTGTCTCACTTTTCCAGAAGGCCTGGTCCAGTTCCATGGGGGCTCCTCAGTCATTGGTTCATAGTTCATGCATTTCCTCTGGTTTGGCTACTTGTCCCCGTGCTTTTTCCAATCATGGTCTCAATATCTCTCTCTCATACAATCCCTCCTCTCTCATGCCAATTGGGGTCGCAGAGCTCCACCTGGTGCTTGACTGTGGATCTTTGCATCCTCTTCCATCAGACACTGCATGAGAGTTCTATCATGACAGCCAGGGTGTTCAGCCATCTGATCACAAGAGCAGGTCAGCTCAGGCACTCTCTCGACCATTGCCAGTAGTCTACAGTGGAGGTATCTTTGTGGATTTCTGGGGAACTCTCTAGCACTCTGCTTCTTCCTATTTCCCTGGAGTCTTCATTCATCATTATATCTCCATCCATATTCTCCCATACTGTTCCTGAATCAGTTGGTACCTTCCGCTTCCCTAAACTCTCTTTCCCCCGACCCTTGCCCTCCATTACACCCACGCCACCCCCAGTTTGCTCATGTAGATCTCATCCATTTCTCTGTCCCTGGGCAATACCTGTGTCTTTCCCAGGATACTCTTTACTAGGTAGTCCCCCTGGAGTTGTGAGTTGGAGTCTGGTTATCCTTTGCCTTACATCTAGTATCCACTTATGAGTGACTACATACCATGTTTGTCTTTCTGAATCTGGGTTACCTCACTCAGGATGATTTTTTTTCTAGTTCCATCCATTTGCCTGCAAACTTCATGATGTCATTGTTTTTCTCTGCTGAGTAGTACTCCATTGTGTATATGTACCACATTTTCTTTATCCATTCTTCAGTTGAAGGGCATCTAGGTTGTTTCCAGGTTCTGGCTATTACAAACAATGCTGATATGAACATAGCTGAGCAAATGTCCTTGTGGTATGATTGAGAATTATTTGGGTACATGCCCAAGAAGGGTATAGCTGGGTCTTGGGGGAGATGGATTCCAAATTTTCTAAGGAAGTGCCATATTGATTTCCAAAGTGGCTGTACAAGCTTGCATTCCCACCAGCAGTGGAGGAGAGTTCACCTTGCTCCACATCCTCTCCAGCATAAGCTGTTGTCTGTCTTTTTTATCTTAGCCATTCTGACAGGTGTCAGGTGGTATCTCAGAGTCATTTTGATTTGCATTTCCCAGATAATTAGGGATGATGAGCAATTCCTTAAATGACTTTCAGACATTTGAACTTCCTCTGTGGAGAATTCTCTGTTTAGTTCTATAGCCCATTTCTTAATTGGACTGTTGGGCATTTTGATGTCTAATTTCTTGAGTTCTTTATATATTCTAGATATCAGCCCTCTGTCAGATGTGGGGTTGGTGAAGATCTTTTCCCATTCTGTAGGCTGTCGCTTTGTCTTGTTGACCATGTCCTTTGCTCTACAAAAGCTTCTCAGTTTCAACAGGTCCCATTGATTGATTGTGTCTCTCAGTGTCTGTGCTACTGGTGTTATATTTAGAAAGTGATCTCCAGTGCCAATGCGTTCAAGAGTACTTCCTACTTTCTCTTCTATCAGGTTAAGAGTAACTGGATTTATGTTGAGGTCTTTGATCCACTTGGACTTAAATTTTGTGCATGGTGACAGATATGGATCTATTTGCAGCCTTCTACACATTGACATCCAGTTATGCCAGCACCACTTGTTGAAGAGGCTTTCTTTTTTCCATTGTACATTTTTGGCCTCTTTGTCAAATATTATATGTTCATAGGTGTGCAGGTTGATGTCAGGGTCTTCAATTCGATTCCATTGGTCCACATGTTGGTTTTTATGCCAGTACCAAGCTGTAGCTCTAGAGTAGGGCTTGAGATCGGGGATTGTGATGCCTTCAGAGGATGTTTTATTATACAGGATTCTTTTGGCTATCCTGGGTTTTTTTTTTATTTTTCCATATGAAGTTGAGTATTATTCTTTCCAGATCTGTGAAGAATTGTGTTGGTAATTTGATGGGGATTGTGTTGAATCTGTAGATTTCTTTTGGTAAGATCACCATGTTTACTATGTTAATCCTGCCTATCCATGAGCATGGGAGGTCTTTCCATTTTCTAACATCTTCAATTTCTTTTTTCAGGGACTTAAAGTTCTTGTCATATAGATCCTTCACATGCTTAGTTAGACTAACCCCAAGGTATTTTATATCATTTGTGGCTATTGTAAAGGGTGATGTATCTCTGATTTCCTTCTCAGCCTGCTTGTCTATTTTATATAGGAGGGCTATTGATTTTTTTGAGTTGATCTTGCATCCTGCTATGTTGCTGAAGGTTTTTATTAGCTGTATCAGTTCCTTGGTTGAATTTTTGGGGTCACTCATGTGTACTATCATGTCATCTGCAAATAGGGAAAGCTTGACTTCTTCCTTTCCAATTTGTATCCCCTTAATCTCCTTATGTTGTCTTATAGCTCTGGCTAGAACTTCAAGTACTATATTGAATAAGTATGGGGAGAGGGGACAGCCTTGCCTTGTTCCTGATATTAGTGGTATTGCTTTGAGTTTCTCTCCATTTAATTTGATGTTGGCTGTTGGCTTGCTGTAGATTGCCTTTATTATGTTTAGGTATGTTCCTTGTATTCCTGATCGCTCCAAGACCTCTATCATGAAGGGGTGTTGGATTTTGTCAAATGCCTTTTCTGCATCCAGTGAGATGATCATGTGTTTTTTTTCTTTGAGTTTGTTTATATGGTGTATTACATTGATGGACTTTCATATGTTGAACCATCCTTTCATCCCTGGGATGAAGCCTACTTGATCATGGTGGATAATTGCTTTGATGTGTTCTTGGAGTCTGCTTGCCAGTATTCTTTATTGAGTATTTTTGCATCAATGTTCATGAGGGAGATCTGTCTGTAGTACTTTTTCTTTGTTGCATCTTTGTTTGGTTTAGGAATCAGGGTAATTGTAGCCTCATAGAAGGAGTTTGATAATATACCTTCTGTTTCTATTGTGTGGAACAATTTAAAGAGTATTGGTATTAAGTCTTCTTTGAAGATCTGGTAGAACTCTACAGTGAAACCGTCTGGTCCTGGGCTTTTTTTGGTTGGGAGACTTAATGACTGATTCTATTTCCTTAGGGGTTATGGGACTATTTAAATGGGTTATCTGGTCTTGATTTAACTTAGGTATGTGGTACCTATCCAGAAAATTATCCATTTCTTTTAGATTTTCCAGTTTTGTTGAGTAGAAGTTTTTGAAGTATGATCTGATGATTCTCTGGATTTCCTCATTGTCTGTTGTTATGTCCCCCTTTTCATTTCTGATTTTGTTAATTTGGATGCTTTCTCTCTGTCTTTCGGTTAGTTTGGATAAGGGCTTGTCTATCTTGTTGATCTTCTCAAAGAACCAACTCTTTGTTTCATTAATCCTTTGTATTGTTCTCTTTATTTCTATTTTATTGATTTCAGCTCTCAATTTGATCATTTCCTGGCGTCTGTTCCTCCTGGGAGACTTTGCTTCTTCCTGTTCAAGGCCTTTCAGGTGTGCTGTCACTAGCGTGAGATTTCTCCAGCTTCTTTATGTGGGCATTTAGTGCTATGAATTTCCCTCTTAGCACTGCTTTCATAGTGTCCCATAAGTTTGGGTATGTGGTATATTCATTTTCATTGATCTCTAGGAAGTCTTTAATTTCTTTCCTTATTTCTTCCTTAACCCATTGGTGATTCAGTTGAGCATTATTCAGTTTCCAAGAGATTGTAGGATTTCTGTAGTTTTTTTCTGTTGTCAAAATCTAACTTTAAACCATGGTGGTCCAATAGAACACAGGAGGTTATTCCAATTGTTTTGTATCTGTTGATATTTGCTTTGTGGCCAAGTATGTGGTCGATTTTAGAGAAGGTTCCATGGGGTGCTGAGAAGAAGGTATATTCTTTTTTGTTTGGGTGGAATGTTCTGTAGATGTCGATTAAGTCCATTTGAGCCATAACATCAATTAAGACTATTATGTCTCTGTTAAGTTTCACTTTGGCTGATCTGTCCAGAGGTGAAAGTGGGGTGTTGAAGTCTCCCACTATTAATGTGTGGGGTTTTATATGTGATTTAAGCTTTAGTAATGTTTCTTTTACATATGTGGGTTCCTTTGTGTTTGGGGCATAAACGTTGAGAATTGAGACTTCATCTTGGTGGATCTTTCCTGTGATGAGTATGTAATGTCCTTCATCATCTCTTTTGATTGATTTTTGTCTTGGAAGGTCTTGTTCACTCCATCTATGATGATTGAAAGTTTTGCTGGGTGTATTAGTCTAGGCTGGCATCCATGGTTTCTTAGTGTCTGCATTATATCTGTCCAGGTCCTTCTGGCTTTCAAAGTCTCCATTGAGAAATTGGGTGTTATTCTGATGTGTTTGCCTTTATAAGTCACTTAGCCTTTTTCCTTTGCTGCCCTTAATAGTCTTTCTTTATTCTATACGTTTAGTTGTTTAATTATTATGTGGTGAGGGGACTTTTTTGGGGGGTCTAATCTGTTTGGTGTTCTATAGGCTTCTTGTATCTTCATAGGCATTTCATTCTTTAAGGTGGGAAAGTTTTCTTCTATGTTCTCCAGTACCAATGCATTCAAGAATAATTCCTACTTTCTCTTCTATCAGGTTCAGAGTAACTGGATCTATGTTGAGGTCTTTGATCCACTTGGACTTGAGTTTTGTGCACGGTGACATATATGGATCTATGCAGTCTTCTACATGTTGACATCCAGTTATGCCAGCACCATTTGTTGAAAATGCTTTCTTTTTTCCACTGTACAGTTTTGGCTTTTTTGTCAAAAATCATAAGTTCATAGATGTGTGGATTAATGTTGGGGTCTTCAGTTCGGTTCCATTGGTCCACATGTTGGTTTTTATGCCAGTACCAAGCTGTTTTTATTACTGTAGCTCTATAGTAGAGCTTGAAGTCAGGGATTGTGATGACTCCAGAAGTTGTTTTGTTGTACAGGATTCTTTTGGCTATCCTGGATTTTTGTTTTTCCATATGAAATTGATTATTGTTCTTTCCAGGTCTGTGAAGAACTGTGTTGGTATTTTGATGGGGATTTCATTGAATCTGTAGATTGTTCTTGGTAAGATTGCCATTTTTACTATGTTAATCCTGCCTATCCATGAGAATGGGAGATATTTCCATTTTCTGACATCTTCTTCAATTTCTTTCTTCAGGGACTTAAAGTTCTTGTCATACAGGTCCTTTGCTTGTTTAGTTAGAGTTACCCCAAGGTATTTTATATCATTTGTGGCTATTGTAAAGGGTGATGTATCTCTGGTTTCCTTCTCAGCCTGTTTGTCATTTGTATTTAGGAGGGCTACTGATTTTTTTTTAGTTAATCTTGTATCCTGTTACATTGCTGAAGGTGTTTATAAGCTGTATGGATGTCTTTTCCTAGTTTGTGAAAGGAAATTTCTTTTCCTTGTCTTCTTTTATATCACATAGTTCACTGGACTGAACCTTGAGGCAACACTTGAGAGAACAAAGTAGAGCTGTTTAGAAATCACAGTTCAGTTACTGCTGTATACCTGCATTTACTTCAGGGTCTTTTGAATTCCATCTCCTCTGCTAGTAGAGCAGATAGTCATTTTATTTATAAAGATATATGAAGATGAGTTCTCTGTCTCTGGAGTGAATCAGGATTCTGTGTTTTAAATGTTTATGACACAAGGCATGTGCAACTTAGTACTAGATGCTTTTCATACACAAAGCACTTTGGGTTATCTATGTTTATGATAAGGGTTAAATATTTCATAGAAAACTACAGGGAATTTTATCGCCATCATTATGTTATTGGGATATGGAACTCTTAATAACTAATTAAGCCATATGGCTTCTGGCTTCATGAATGGATCCATGGTGATAACACAGAGAGAGTAACTTAGATGTGGCTTGGTTATAAATGGTCATTCATATTCTCTCTCTTCTTCTCCTCATCTACACTTCTCCCCCTCCCTCTTCTCACCTTTCTCTGCTATCTCATGAGTACCTTTGTTCTCTATGTGCCTCACTCCCCCATCCATTCTCTCTCCTCCACCTCACTCCCTCCATTCACGTTTCTCCCTCCTCTGTTATCTCATGAGTACCTTTGTTCTTTGTGTCTCATTTGTTCCATCCATCCATCCTCTCCCCTCACTCCCTCTGTCCATCCTTTCTCTTTTTCCTTCACTTCCTCCACCCATCCTTCTCTCTTCTCTCTCTGTTAGCTCATGAGTAATTAATCTCTGTGTGTCTCATTCCCTCCACCCACTCTCCCTCCTCTCCCTTAGCTCTTCTCTCCCCTCACTCTTATTCTCACTCTCACTTTCCAATGTTCCCATGGTTTAGCTCTGAAGTGTCCCCAAAAGCCCTGGATAAAGGTTTGCTGTCTGATAATGATGGCATTACTAGGAGATGAAAAGCACTTTAGGCAGTGGGGCCTACATAGAGGAAGGGGGTATTTAGAGGTGCCTTTTAAATCTACCTTGTTTCTTTTCCCTTTCTCTCTGTGGCTCTCTCTTTTCTGGTCCCCAGGAAGTGAGCTGTACCATGCCCATTCCATCTTTATGCTCTGCCTTTCCACATGCCTTTTCACATGTCTTTCCACAAGCAATGGAGCTGAGTAATCATGGCCTGAGATCTCTAATACCATGAACTAAAACAAATATTTCCTCAGTTAGGTTGCTTTGCTAAGCTATTTTGTCACAGTGACAGAAGGTATTTGTCATGTTTTGTTTTTCTGTTTGGTTGTTTGTTTGGTTGGTTGGTTGGTTTGGTTTGGTTTGGTTTGGTTTGGTTTTTTTTGAGACAAGATTCACTGTGTAGACCTGACTGTCCTGGAACTCACTCTGTAGACCTAGTTGGCCTTGAACTCACAGAAACACCCCTGCTTCTGTCTCCCATGTGCTGGGCTTTAAAGGTTTGCATCACCACTGTCCTGCTATTTGTCATGTTACATTGCAGCATCACTATGTATTACCTTCCCATCATGCACTACCCTAGGGCACTGCCCACACACTGCCTCTGTCTGACATAGTGGAGCTACACAGGGTAGATTCATTCCTGGCTTTGTTTAAGCACTAATGTGGTCAATAGAAATTGATGCCAGGCTTTTATCTGAACACATGAAAGAGGGGAGTTTTCATTAACTGTGGAGCAGTTAACAGAAATTCAGCATGTACTAGGAAGCATGTGCTAACAGCTACATCTCTGTAATACAAAAGTAGACAAGGAAGGGAGAATGTAAGCAGGGCATATGGATTTACACATCTTTTGATAAAGCAGGTGATGTTTAAATTCCCATGGTTTCATCACAGTTCAGTGTTTGTGCATACCGGCAAGAGACTAGAGGAGCAATTCGGCCCTATGCACTTGTTGGTACACTCGGGTTCCCCATACATAAATCAGGGACTATAGACTTAAACATTTGACAGCAGGTGCACCTTCACAGAGACACCTGGTATGAATTAAGTGATAATTGCAGAAGCATGTTTGCAGTGTTCGCAGGATGGTATACATTGTATATGCAACTCTAGAACATCAATTTTTCCAGTTCTTCAAGAATAGCTGACAGTTTATTTTTAAATGTATAATATTTGCATGTGTGTTCATTTCTATGTATACATATACCAGTGTGCATGCAGGTACATGTCCAAGTGTGTGGTAGCACATATGGAGGCTGGAGGACACCACCAGGTCCTCTTCTATCACACTATGCTGTATTTTTGAGCCAGCATCTGTCAGTGAACCCATCAGCTCAAATAGATGGCCAGGGAGCTCTGAGGAACTGCCTGTCTCTGCCTGTACCACTAGACATGAGCTGCCATGGCCAACTTTTTCACGAGTTCTGGGGACATGAACTCAGGTACTCATGTTTGCACTGTAGGGACTTTACTCTGTCAGCCACCACCCACCCCACGCCCAGGCTCCTATGTGCAATACTTTTTGAGAAAGGGTTTCATGCTGGCCTCAAACTCACTATGTAGCTCAGGCAGGCTTTGAAGTTCCAATAATCCTGACTCCATCTTTCAAGTACTGGGAACTGAAGCAAGTGCAGCATGCACACTAGAGAGGCACTCTACCAAATGAGTTCCCAGACCAATAGTCTTATTTTTAAATGTTAATAAAATGTTAAGAATTTTATAATACTGCAACCCAAACAAATGACCACATATCAAAGTTACATAATGATAGTCAAAGGAAGACACAATTAGGGTTTAGTTATAACATACATATGATTTGCTACATTAAATGTACTTTATCTCATAAGATGGAAATAGAATTTTTACTCTCCAAAAAACATGAAGTCTTGTCAGCTAAGATTGATTTTCTTTTGCTTTTGCTTTAAAATGATTCTCTAACTCAGCTAATGGAAGTAACCTTCAGTTGCCAAGAGAAGGTAATCAAATTTTGTCTGATGAGTCTTCATTAAAAATAACTGCTTTGTCCTCTGCTGACTTGTTCCTGTTGGTCAGTGTGTCTTGGTTCTGTGTGTGTGTTTGTATATGGCATGTATTTGTAGATCTGCATATAGTGTGTATAAAGGAGGTAGATACTTGGTACACAATGGAAAGGAAACGAAGTTAATAAAGAGACATTAGACCATTCAGACTGCTCTAAAATAACTCCATAAACTTCATGACTTACAAACAATAGTTAATGGTTGCAGATGGTCCTTGAGACTGTGGTGGTATTATGTTCCCAAAAACATTGTGCACCCTAATAAATTTATCTGGGGTCAGAGAACAGACACCACTAGATACAGAGCCAAAAATGGTGGCTAGAAAATGGGTCAGAACAAGCCATAGCAGAAGCTGTGTGGTGGTGGTGCACACCTTTAATCCCAGCATTTGGGAGGCAGAGCTAGGCGATTTCTGTGTGTTCAAGGATACAACCAGCATGGAGACACACGCCTTTAATCCCAGGGAGTGACGGCAGAAAGAGAAAGATATATAAGGCGTGAGGACCAGAAACTAGCAGCATTTGGCTGGTTTAGCATTTGACTGGTTAAGCTTTTAGGATTCTAGCAGCACAGTTCAGCTGAGATTCATTTGGATAAGGACTCAGAAGCTTGCAGTCTGAGGAAACAAGACCAGCTGAGGAACTGGTGAGGTGAGGAAGCTGCGGCTTGTTCTGTCTCTCTGATCTTCCAGCATTCACCCCAATAACTGGCTTCAGGTTTAATTTTGTTAATAAGAACTTTTAAGCTTCCTGCTACAGAAGACTGGCAATCCAAGTCAAAGCATAGAAGTTTTAATGTATTGTGAGGGCTGTTTCCTGAATCACAAATGAACTTTATCCATGTGTCTCCACAGGGTACTTGGGGCAAGGGGCTCTCTGGGTCTCTTTGATAAGGACATGCATTCCATTTATGAGGGTCCACCCTCATGACATCATCTCACAGAGCCCCCCCCTTCCAATAACATCACCATGAGGGTGAGGATCCAACACAGGATATGCTAACAATTTTTTGGTAGAAAATTACTCATTTTAATATTTAATTTTTAAAGCCTGCAAATGTATGAGTTTGAAATAAAATATAATACAAGTAAAATAGAAAAGTTCAATCAAACAGCTGGGAGGATCTATTCAGTAGAAAGGAACATTAGTGTTGTGTTTTCTCTTCTGTTGATTGAGCTGTGTGGGTCTCTTAGCCATCAGGCATCAAAAGTCAGAAAGCGTGAAAGTTCCCAAGAGGGCTATTTATGTCACTATCAGTTTCATAAAGAATGAATGAAGAGGCATTTTCCAGGTAAGCAAACTGCTGGGTAATAAATGTGCTGAGCAACATGCTTACATAAACGTTCCAGGGAGTTGATTTACTTGGAAAAAGAATTAAATGCAATCACGGGAGATCATTGGGGAAAGGCTCGTGTTGACAGTCACTTGGAAATGTGTCCCTAAAAGTCTTCAGAGGGGCAGGATTTCAGTGGATTGACAGGTACTCTTCCAGGGTTCAGAGCCTTTTGAATCCACAGACAAAGCTGTTCTCTCCAGAACTGTGTAATACCAATACCTGTGGGGCTCCAGAATGATGCTCCTCTGGCAAAAACATCACCTTCCACTTGGTGGACCTCAATTCTCACCACTCTGTGTTGCCAAGGATGGTAAATTGAGGCCTGCACATCTCTTCTTATCTGCAGAATTCCTCATGTAAAAAGCCTCTCTACAACTAATGATAGATGAAAATCCTACAGAAACTAAAAGGCCCAACCTCTGTTAGAAGAGCATTCATTTGCTCAATAAACCAGATTTAAAGATACAAGTACTTTATAACTAATTGGTTTTAATACTACAAATATGCTTCAACCAAACTTGTAAATCTCTAATATAAAACTAAGTCCACCATGGAAGGAAGTCATGATGTTCTCAGGTACGAAGTTCTCTTCTTGTCTGCTCATGGGACTGGAACAGAACTTGATAGCCATCATGTTGAATGTAGGAATTGTTGAAAGCTGTGCTCACAGAACTGTAAGCACGCTGCTTTCAGCTGTCCAACTGGTACCACCCATAACTTGGTCACCCAAAGACAGTGTTTGCAATCACTCCTCTGCTCCCATGCAGAGCCATGGGAACAATCTCCCAACAAAAGTTATTGTGGGGTTGGAGCCCATTCATCTGCTGTTGTCAGGCATGCAAAGAATCCAGGCAACTGTTCACCCATTGTAATCAGCTTCATTGTGACTGACAAGGTAATTTATTGGCTTCACTATGACTGACAAGGTAATTTAGAGGGTGCCTAAATTCTACCTCTTACTACTCAACTTAAAGAAAATGGGACATAGCTACTTAATCTTTCTTTCCAAGTTGATCACAATAGCTGCAACACTTAGCTACTTTTCATTCTCCAATTTACCCTACTCTCTAAATCCTGGGCTCTTCTCTTCCCCAAGTCATCAAAGTGTCTTGCTTCTGTTATTAGCGTAACTGTGACCCTGCAGGGTGAAATCTCCAAACTACATAGCAGATAATATCAGGCAGTTATAGCTTGTATCTGTAGAATTGGTGTCACTGCAAACAAAGCAGAAGGGCAGGAGTTTGCATTGTGTGTTTGGTTCTCTTTGTATTTAGATAAAAATCCAGTGTAGAATGTATGCAGCCAGATTAAAATGATTTGAGATGTTTTTGGTATAAATTTACAACATAATATGTCCATTAAAGAGACCAGGAAGATATATCAGTTAGTGAAGTACTTGTTTTGCAAATGTAAGGAACTAAGATTTATCCTGAACATCTACATAAAATGCTGGTTATGGTAGTGCAAGCCTCTAATCCCAGTGGGGAGGTAGAGACAGGTGGATGGATCCTTGGAGCTCTTGACTAACCAGGCTAGCTGACTTAGAAAATCCCAGATCCCAATGGAAGCCTCTAGGGACAGCTCCTAAGGAAAAACCAGGGTTAATACATGCTCCTACACACACACACACACACACACACATACACACACACAAACACACACACACTTGCACCCACAAGTACACCCACACATACAAACACATGATAAAAATTTAAGTTGTATAATAATAGACATTAAATCCCACATGCAAATATGACCACACACAGAGAGAAAAAGATTTTAGGTAATAAATACCTGATTATTAGCAATCAAACTCCTCAATCCTGTCACCAAAAATAAGTGTATTTATTTACTTATTTCTTTCTTATGGTGTGGTTAGAACCCAGTGACTCACACATGCTAGTTATGCACCATTCTAATGATGTACAGTCCCAAGCCCTAAAAGGAACATTTAAATAAATATAAAATAACATGACAAAAATCTTAGAGCTACACATAAATGTAGCTTTACATTTATAGGCATTTTTCATTATGTTTCCTATGTTAACTATAACATAATTATGTTAACCAATGTTACTTTTCAAATTATGTAAAATTTGAAGGAATCATTGTCCATCCTTCAATTAAAAAGTATTTTATTTCATCTCCTCTTTTTTGGTTATTTTTATAATTTTAATTTAATTACAATGCTTCTTCTCTTTTCTCCCTCCAAACCCTTGTATCTCAAACCCTCTCAATCTCTTTCAAATTCATGATTTATTTTTTCATTAATTGTTTTTGCATATATATACATATACATATATTTTATACATATATTCCTAAATATAACCTACTTAGCCCATATAATATTACTTGAATATAAGTTTTCAGAGCTAACCATTTAATATTGGATAACTAACTGGTATGTTATTTCCTGAGGCTGATACTTCTCCCATCCCAGCTTTATAATTGACTGTATTTCTTTGTGTAGAGTTGGGGCTTCACCTCCCCCTTGACAGAACCTTAATAACAATGGCCAAGGGCTAAAATATAGAAATATTTTCTTTTAGGAAAAGTCAACACTCAAATCTATGTCACAAAGAAAGTGGCTTGATTTTCATCCTTGTTACTGGTGACAATAAGAAACATGTGATGTTGTATAGGATTGAATAGCTCTTTCAGAGTGTGGTGATTTGAAAGAAACTGGCCCCCAGTGGGAGTGGCACTATTAGCAGGTGTGTCCTTGTTGGAGTAGGTGTGGCCTTGTTGGAAGAAGTGTGTCACTGTGGAGGTGGGCTTTGAGGTATCATAAATCCTTATGTAATGCCTAATGAGACAGACCATTTCCTGTTGCCTATGAGTCAAGATGTAGAACTTTAAGCTCCTTCTCCATGCACCATGTCTGCTTGAATGCTGCCTTGCTTCATGACAATAATGTAATAAACTTCTGAACTGTAAGCAAGTCAGCACAATTAAATATTTTCCTTTATAAGAGTTGCCGTGGTCATGGTGTCTCTTCACAGCGTATCCCCTTTTTATCTTTAGAAAGAGATTGCATTTATAATCAACCAGTTTTAAATAAAATATTGGTTTTTCTCTGTCCCACACCAGAAGGCTCTTCTGATTTGGGACACAAGAATCTCTTAACCTTTTCTTTTAACAATATGCCTGGGTTTAGAGAAGAAGTGAGCCAATTCCATCTCCAAAGCCAGCTTGATAATTTTGGGAAATTGGGCGTAGTTTTTCTTACTACTTCCTGCTGGAGGGGGGCGCTGTATCTTATGGGGACACAAAGAAAATTTTAAGACTATGGAGTAGTCCGTGAGGGTGAACCTCTGAGCCAGTTGCCTTGAAACCATTCTGGATGTTGGATCATCTGGGCCATGGTGTCATCAGAGACCTTTCAGGTGGTCTTGGCCGATCAAACCTGATCTATCTTAATCTGGAACATATCCATAGCCTCTGGCTTTCTGTGGAAACAAAAGCAGAGACTCTTTTCCAACGCAACATATCCTTATATTTAAATTTTGAAGTCAAGGTACCTTTAAAATTTATATATTTGTTTAACTCAATAGCTTTTACAATCAAATCTTTTTCTGTAGTTAAAAATCCCAAAGACAGCACAAACCAGATTCTCTGTGTAATATGCATCTTTGTAAGATTGAAACACCTCTGTGGCTGCTGGCTCCGCCCACCTCAACTTCCCAACATGGCGGTGGTACAGTTTACCGCCAGCTCTGGGTCTGGAGCCATGTGTACCATCAACTATCAGAAGCAGTTCTATCAAAGCAGCGCATAGCCCAGAAACTTTTTTGTTTTAACTAGCAAAGGCTAAATCCACCACGCAGCAGAGTAAAGTGTCGTTTGTAGACTCCTCATTCCCACCACACTGCAGGTCAGACGCACACTCCAGGAACCCACCATAGTAGCTCAAACCGGCAGGCTGCCACTAACTTGAGAGAGACAACTAGGAAGCTGTTTTTAGCTCCGTTTTAGAATCTTTTTTCTCAGGTTTTAGGTGGAAACTCTTGCAAACACATTGGGCGCCATTTGTAGTTGGAGAGCTTCTCTCCAGGTTCCACCAAGCCCCTGCGGTCCCACAACCCACATATAAAATAATCATACAGACACTTATATTATTTAAACTGCTTGGCCATTAGCTCAGGCCTACCATTGTCTAGCTCTTTCTCTTATATTTAGCCCATTTCTGTTAGTCTATACTTTGCCACATGGCTTGTGGCTTACCGGTGTTTTTACATGTTGCTTCTCGTGGCAGCGGCTGGTAGTGTCTCCTCCCAGCCTCCCTGTTCCCAGCCTTCTCCTCTTCCTTGTCCTGCCTACCCTATCCTTCCTGCCTGGCTACTAGCCAATCAGCACTTTATTTATACAGAGTGATATCCACAGCACTTTGAGGTATCATAACTTCTGAACTGTAAGCAAGTCAGCACAATTAAATATTTTCCTTTATAAGAGTTGCCGTGGTCATGGTATCTCTTCACAGCAATAGAAACCCTAACTAAGACACAGACGAAGAACTATGAAACCCTGAAAAGGACCCAGTGCTCCTATCGTTTTTTTTTTTCATGTATGTCTGTGTATATGCCACATGAGTACCTGGTAGTACTTGGAGACCAGAAGAAGATCAGGGCATTTATTCCCTAGGACTAGAGCTATACATGGTTTTTACCCACAATACAGGTTCTGAGAATGGAATATGGGTCATTTGGAAGAATAGCCAGTGCTCTTAACCACTGAACCATTCTTCAGCCCTATGTTCATTTTGTTATCACTTTTGCAGCTTAGAATAAGATAGCCTTGCCTAAAACAATCATGTATAATTCTCAGTAAACTCATGCAAAGTCAACTATGCTATTTATAATTAGTACACAAATGAATGTTATCAACACATTTTCTTTCGTATATATCATGAAATGGACATTGAAGAATTACCCCAGCTTGAAAACTGCAGAGGAGGATACTGAGTTGTTGGAACATCTAAGAATGGCTTAAAATACCCCAAGGAGAGATTAAATATGGCATAAAGAACACTGATGTATTTTTAATTTTGAGTCCTATATTTGGAAATAATTTGAATCATTTCAGTTCCATATTGGAAAAACATTGATTACCAAGAATTGAACTTTATTTCTGTGAATTAAGTATTCTTTCCAGGCCAATGCCAGTATTTTATGTATTTACAAAAATAGTTTACATTTCCCTACCTTTGAAGTTGCATGGGAAGAACTGACCTTTCTATGTAATCAGAGGAGTAATGACTTTCATGCCCAAGTTAAGTTCTCATGTACTTAATCCTGTAATTAATGTACATTTACAATTGAGTTTGTCATTGGCATATTGGAAAGTTCTTGTGGTATTTAATGTGTATTTTCTCCCAATACTGTCAAGGTATTTCAAGAACCCAAGAATGCTTAGACTTTTCTCCAACTTCCCAGTAGCCTCTCACTATGGCCTTTGAACATTTCTAAACCTTTTGTTCCCACAGTGCAGAAATAATTGCTGTTTCTTTCTGCCAAATTCTTGCTTTCTTCTGCCTATGCTATACCCAGGGGAGCTTTGGTTTGCAGTTGAGCAGAGAATTCATGTTCCAGTAGACAGAGGTGGGTAGCTCTCTTGGTTCAAAGGTAAGATATAGAAATTTGTCTAAGTTCTTTTTCTCCACCAAGCTGGGTTGTTGGTAGTGATGTATGAACCTGGAAATCCTTTATAATTTTTGTGTGCATATATGTGTGATATACATGCATCTGTGCATGTTCATGTATGTGTGGCCTCATATGTGCAAATGAATATATATGCATGTTTGTGTGAGTGCATATGGAAGCCTGAATGTCAGATGGTCTTCTTCAAACACTCTTGACCTCATATATTGAGGTAGGGTCTCCTGCTTGAACCCAGAGCTCACCAATTCAACTACTCCCAGTTTATGTACTCCAGTTATTCAGCTCAGTTTTCTTTTGTCTCAGATTCTCAGGTGAAATGATTATAGGCTGGTGGCCACACCTGCCTGGTATTTACAGAAATGCTAGGAATCTGAACTCTTGTCCTCATACTTATAAGGCAAGTATGACCTACTGAGTTATTTTGTCATCCCTCATGACTGACAGTCTTTTGCATTCCTTTGAAATTGCAACATATCTAGAAGAAGAAATATCTCTTTCAAACCATTCTAAGATTACAGGAGTCTAGAGGTGATGTTCTTGTGGAAAAGACTGCCCTGAGAAACACTGGTGGAGTATTCATGCTTCTGTCACTTCCTACTTTGTCAAAATAGCACATGGCTTCTGACTGCAGGGTAAGGCACTCAGAAATATGAGCTGTGCATCTTTGACCTCACTGCTAGTAACATCTCCACATGCTAGCCAGACCATCCAACATCATGATGAAAGCTTTCATACTGCTTCTTCTAGTGCATCTATAATGATAGATTATTTATATCACATGTTTAGAGAATTAGTTTGGGTCATAAGTGATTTCAACACCTAGTTGGGCAGACCATGCATTTTTTAAAAATTATTCCCATCTATACTGTCCAATTGTTGCATTATCTCTTCCTGGGGAGAAAGAAACAAGCAACTGTTCACCCCAGACAGGGCACCAAGGATAGAGCACAGCATGACTCCAGTAAAGAACAACCTGAGGAACTAATGAACACAAATGAGGTCTTACTTCTAGAAGGACAAATGACTTCAAGAACGCTGCACTAAAGTCTCACCCCAGCACTGATGACAGCTTCCCCTGGTTCATAGATGGAATCCTCTTTCTACCCCTCAGTTAACCTTACACACTCTCTATCCTCTAGCACCTCCTGAGATCATGGCAGAATAGACAGAAGTCCATCCAGCTGGCAGAGAGATATAGGAAGAAGTGCTTAGCATCTCAGGTGAGGGCCTAATTAATTTCCCTATATCCTTCCCTGAGGTCCAAGTTCAGGGTCTCTTGCCAGTACTCTCAGCTGCTGTAATAGAAATGGTTAATAATTGTTAATGTAGTGTTCTACACATAGGTGTTTGTTCTCATGCCAAACACTGCTGTTTTGATTGCTATGTTTTATATCTCTTAAGGTAATTAATTCTTCCTTCTTAGCTATCTTTATCATGTTCATGAAAATTTATTTCTAAATATAAATTTTAGATGAGGTTTATAAAGTTTCTGGAGTAAGCCAAATGAAATATTGAACTCAGATTAATTAGAAGAACTGACAACTTTATAATATCAAAATGTCGCACTTCAAAAAGAAATCTCTCTCAATATATTTTACATTATTTCCTCTTCTTTATAAGAAGTGTGTATTTTAAAATATTTTATGTTTAATTGTGTGTGAGAGAGAGGTGTGTGTGTTTGTGTGTGTGTGTGTGTGTGTGTGTGAGAGAGAGAGAGAGAGAAAGAGAGAGAGAGAGAGAGAGAGAGAGAGAGAGAGAGAGAGAGAGAGAGAGAGAAGTGGATATCTCTGAAGGTCAGGCAAAGGTGCTGGATTCCCTCAAGCTCTACTTACAGGTAGGTGGTTGAAAGCTCTTGACATGGGTTCTGGGAACCAAACTGATGTCCTCTCAAGAGGCACTCTACTCTAAGTCTGACAAGCTCAGTTCAATCTCAGGCACTCACACAGAGGAAGGAGAAAAGTAGTTCCTGAAAATAGATCTCCATATATTTATGGTGTGTGAGCGCACTAAATAAATAAATAAAACTTTATACATTTTATAAGAAAAATAAGAAGAGCAAGACGTAAGGATCAAATTATTTTGTATATGGTGTGAGTTTGATAAGCTCTGAGCTTAATTAAAAGACTCCCTCAATGAATGAGGTAGAAGAGTTATCGAGAATGATTCTTGACATCAACCTCTGGATGCAGGCACACATGTATGCCCTAGACAAATGCAAAAACATACATATACATCCACACACTATAAATAAAAAATGAAAAAATATATATGATGGTGCGTTATTTTTCTTTGGGGTTGATCTGACCACTTCTTGCAGGAGACCAACTAAGACTACAGTTGATGATAAATCAAACACATTTATACAGTGGTTGGCTCTTCCTGTGGTTCCTTACATAATGCCATGTGATATTTATACCTTAAATTTTATTTTTTGGACTTTAAGCTTACTACTCTTCATTGGCTCCTAACTGGCATTTCCTATATTCATGTACTATCTTTTCATGTGCATACCTCCAGAACAAGAAATTACTGAGTCATATTTAATTGCTTAACATTTCAACCTCCATAATTTTACTAACAAGTATAGCTTATTGAAATTTACATATCACTTTGTATCTACTGTCTTATTGTTCATTTTCTTTTGGGTATGTTACTTTTTAAGTTTTACTTTCTTGTTCTGCTTTTTTGTGACATAGACTTTTTTCTCCTAATTTAAATGCAATGCACTGTAGGTTTTTCTGCTCATAGCCACTGTTTAAGACCCATATTCACTACTGATTTCTAAAACTTAATGATGTCTAGATCTTTGTCCTGCCAAGACATATATTTGAGTGAGTTGTCATGTTTCATCTGCCCTGTTATGTCTCCCACTGTTTGGTGTTGTCTGGAATCTTAACTCTCACTTAACATGCACATTCCCCTTTTCTTATCCTGATTTTTATGCACAAAAATAAAAATACCTTCCCTGTATATCAACCCTTCCCTTGTATTTCTCACATCTTTATGAAGTTGAGCACTTCCCCACGGCCTTTTTGTGTGGCCAATCTTTGCAAAGCCAGAAGGCTAGAAATGTTTTCATCACATCCTCACTTTTCAGGGACAATTTGTAGCACCCGTGCTACTACCACTTCACCATGTCTGAGCTAGGTGCTGAGGATTAAAAAGAGAGACAAGACAGTGGGTCATTCGTCTCAGTAGAATGCCCTTTATTGAAGGAGGGAGGAGGCCTTAAATACAGGCCTACAGCACAGTGGGAGAACCTGGGAGGGCAAAAGTTCGCTACAGATGTTTTACATTCTAGCATTACACCAATATGCATGATATGCAAACAAGGAACCTCTGGTAAGCTGTTTAGGAGAAAGGAAACCAGCAGAGAATTAGCATAGGGAGGACATCTGATCAAGGTCAGCAAGCAAGGCAAGAGCTACCCAATGAACCAACCGTGGTGGGGGTTGGGGTTGGGGGTATGGGGAGTTGGGGGGTGGTCAGGGCCCAACAACAATCCAGCTGGAATACAGAACTTTGTAGTCCAAAGTCATTTAAAAATATTATCCTGACTTTCTGTTGGCATTAATAACTATGTGTTTATTTTATTCTTGTTGTTTTGGAGTCAGTTGCTTTGTCTCTGGAATTTCTCATGTTCCACTGTTCTTGGTATTTTAAATTTCCCTTCAACTGTGTAACAGTGGGGTTTTGTTGTTTTTGTCCTTATTTTTCCTTTTGGAAACTCTCTGGATCATTTATATCTATAATTTAAGATAACTTTCCTTTTTCTCTTTTTATGGTAGAAAATTGTCTTCTCCCCTCTCCTCTCCTTTTCTCTTCTGTAAACAAAATGTCCTTTCTGTTGGTCCTTTCTTAATGCTTTTTGGGTCTTTTCTCTTTGCTGCCAGTTAGTCTTCTGTTCCACAGGCCTCTGGTATTCCTATGATCATTTCTTTTATTTTTCGCTTTTCAAAGCATTTTCAGATAGTCCTGAAATCTTCCTCATGGCTCATTCATTTGCTCTTCTGCATTCATTCTGTGGTTCTAACACCTGTGCCCTTCATATTAATGAATGTAGAGTTTTCTAACTACTATTTCAGCCTGATGTATTTTTAAGACTCAAGGCTTAGTACTCTATCTCCCAACAGTCTTGCCAAGTCTATTCCTTAATGTTTATTCTGGCTCCATTTCTTTCTGGAATTCTGCTTCCACAGAGGTGTGTTTTTAGTTTGCTTCCTTTTGAGTGTCTGAACCACTACTTATTTTAATGTATATGCTACTCAAGGACAGGGTTCTTACTTAGGAGACACATGGCCTCTCAAGGAATATCTGGTGATACTGGAGTTATTTTTGCTTGTCACTTCTGGGTCAATGAAGAAGTTGTGTAACCTGGCAGGTGAGGACCAAGGATGTTACTCAACATATACATTGCATGCAGCAGTTCACACCAATTACATACAGCTAACAATTATCTTGCCCTAAACATCACAATTGCTGAGGCTGGGTATATCTTAACTGGCAGTCTTTGCTGTTCTATGTATGTGATAATTCAAAGTTTAGTCCCAATGGTGAACACCACCACTTCTCTCCCCAGCATCACAGAACCAGGCACTTTTTCACTCTAGTATTGTACCAGGTAGCTTCACCAGGCGGACAAAGAAATCTCCAAAGGGTAGACAAATCCCCAAATTCAAACATGAAAGGAGATTTTTTTTTCCTGCCACCTCTCTCCATAATGACTAGGCAGACTGGCCACAGACTAAAGAGAGCGTCCCTGCCCCCACCACATCACTTGCAAAAGAAAGATAATGTGATGAGCTAGCTGTCTGTGCCAGCCACTGCTACAGGCATGAGGCAGCAGCTCTCATATTGTGGCAGTTTCACAAGATAACCCTACATCCCTTAAAACTAAAATAACACTGAGTGCTTTATGAAAACTGAGACACCAAAGTGTCTCTTTAAATTCTTTTCTTCATTAACAGATGATGTAATAGATTTTTGTAAGCTTCAATGGCATGAGATATATTTATGACTTGCTCTTTTCCCCTCTTTTGAATGGAAAATTGTTTTTCTTAGACTCTGACAGTTACCATACACATAAATATCTAGATAAGAAAAAAAAGTCTTTTCCCCTTCCTGGTTTCTATTGAACAGTGTTGAACATCACAGGTCCATTTTGCTATCTCGGTGAGCAGAATCGCATTCCTATCCACTAATAACATTAATCAAAGTCGTCTTTTGTGACATTTAAATAAATGGATTTTTCTTTATGCACACAAGGACAATATAGACGATCTGTAGAGAAGGGATATTTATCACGATGATGCGTTTCTGTTATCACATTGCTATTATTTAGCCATTGATCCAGAGAAAGGCAACTGCTGAGGGTACCAAGATATTGTGATGGTAACAGAGAAGAATAAAAGGGGCTAAGAAAAGTCAAAGATGGCTTTTATGGGCCACTTCCTGTGCTGTCTTTAGAGATTCAGTACATGATTTATGCCTAGGATACAGACCACATGAATAATAGGTTCCCATGGCAAAGCAGCTCTTCATATGTAAGCAGGATACACAGTTCTAAAACATTTTAGAAAACAAATCTCACACAACCTTAAGCTCAATTTCTGAAAATCAGGTTTGTGTATATTTGAGTGCTGAAGGGGGAAATGACTTTAATTTTAAATATAATGTTTATATCTATTAATTTTCTCTCTTTCAATGACTTGACATAGAACAATTTTCCATCTCATTGAGATCGAATAGCAAAGCAAAACCAATTATTTATCAAATGCTTGAAATAACACTGCATGTAAACTCTATTCTAACTACAAGCATTGCTGAGCAGAAAGAAACAATGAACTTGGTGGAAGCTGCATAAATAATATCATTTGTTGCTAAAAAGCAACCCAAATGACTTGCTTACAGTCAAACACATTTTCAATGAAGTAAAAGCTTACATCCATGTAAGTTTTCAATAAAGTATATTTTGCATTAAAAACAACTATGCAATGCTTTTTCATTTCCTGGGTATATTAGTGCTGTAGTCATTCTGCCATATTACCTCATGGACACAGCATAAGGGAGGAAGGATTTCTTTTGGCTCACAGTTTTTAAGGTAACAGTCTATCAAAGGCATGTCACCACTGTAGGAGCACATCCCACCTTGGCTGAGAGGCCCAAAACAACATAGGCTCACTCTCAGTGACACACCTCTACCAGTGAAAGCCAAAATCCCCAAATTCCCCAATTCTCTCCAAACAGCACCAGCAGCTGGGAACCAAGTTCAGGCGTGAGCCCATAGGACACATTTCATATGCATATAGTAACACAAAAACCAATCTACATAAAAAAATTGCTTTCCAACTTGTATTTTCTCTTCTCCCATTTTAGAACTAGGCCAGAAAACTACTTTCAAGTAAAATCTAACTCATCATGTTTTGTTTTGTTCTTTTATAAACAACGTATTATTGGAATGCAAGTATCTCCATTTGTTAATGCATTATGTGTTCACGTGTTCATTCCTGAGAAGGACAGAGGCTGGCAGACATGAGGTGTCTTCCTCAATTACTCTCCTCTTTATTTCTTTGAGACAGGGTTACTCACTGAACCTTAAGGTAACTGATTTGGCTAGCCCTTCCTGACCAGCAAGCCTCAAGGATTCTGCTATCTCTGTTCCACCAGGGTTGGGATTACAGGTGTGTGCTGCTACAATTGCTTTTTTACAAGGAGGATAGATGTCTGAGTTCAGGTCCTCATGCTTCTCCATTATAGTTGGACTATGAAGAAATCAGCTCAGAATCTCCAAGAGGATGAACTCATTCTTCTGTCTTATTACTGTGTGCCGGAAGGGCTAGGGTTCTCTGCCCCTGAAGCTAGTTATAGAAGCTTCCCGATGATCTTACATACTTTGGTGACTCACACATTCTGGAAATTATCACTATCCCCTTTAAGCTAGACAAGGAGCAGTGATTCATACTTTTGTTGGCAGAATGAGAACTTTGGTTAGAATCAATAATCAAATAGCTGCTGCTGTCAAGTAAAAATGCTTCCAGCCAACCTCCTGTAGTGATGCTGTCCAAATGGATATGGCCTTGATTTATTAGGGAATAGATGGATGCGTGGTAAAAGCTATCGATTTGCACCCCAGACCCCCAGATCCTGGTAGTGGACTATTGATTTAGCATGCCATTAGTGTTGTTTCTGTACTAAGCATTTCTTAATTGCTACTGTTATTTCTCCTAGAGTGAATGAGTTATTCTGGCCTGGTTTTAAATTCCCAGAAATATGAAGCTTCATTAACTAAATTTTTTGTTGATTTCTAAGTTATTGCTTTGATTTCTGTTTTATATCTGGTCTAAGAGTTTAAGTTTTAAAATGCATCATCAAACTTCTGCTTGATTATTGTAATATGCTATATGCAATCTTATGCTTGGTTATTGTAATCTGTAGTTTACTGAGGAAAAACAAAGTTTCTAAGATCCTAAAATGATGACCAGTGCACACATGTATATTGACAGTTTTGTCATTTTTTTCTTTCTGGAGTCTAAGGTGTACAGTATTTCATTTTGTTATATCCTCTTGATAGATCTGTCCTTCAGTGGTCTTGAGATAGGTACCACATGATTTTACTAAAATAAATTGTGCTTTAGATGCTGAATGATGAGGTGTTATTATTCCTGACTTGTATTTAATTAGTTTCCCCTTGACTGTCTTTTAGCTGTGTCATTTGCATATAACTGGACTTTTACAAGATGAATTTATTTTTACCTATAATAATGTGATTACTTGCATATCAAGCCTTATTTCCACAGTTTTATGGAGACTGTTCTTATCCCAAAGTTTGTCCCCTTTTTACTTTTATTTCTCTCCTTCATTTTATGATGGTTAACACTGATTGTCAATTTGACAGGGTCTAGAAGTACCTAGGAGACAAATTTACAGGCATGTTTATGAGGTATTCTCCAGATTATATAAACTGAGGTAAGAAGACCCACCCCAAATGTGAGTGGCACCCTTCCATGGGCTGGCATAGTAAACTGATAAAAAGGAGAAAGTGAGCTGAGCACCAGTCTTTATCTATGTCTGGTTCCTGAATTCAAATGCAATGTGAGCCGCTGCCTCAGGCTCCTGCAGCCATGCCTTCCCCAACCATGATGGACTGTACCCTAGAACTGAGAGACAAAAGAAACCCTTTCTTACATTATTTTTCAGGTATTTTGTCACAGTAACAAGAAAAGTGACTAGCATGCCTTTTTAAAATCTACTTTCAGTTACCTTTTATGTTGCCTCAGATTTGGATATTTATCTCATCTCAATAATTATTCTTGTTACTCTAGTCATTATATACACTGAATATTAATGTATTTAATGAAATCTGAAGTCATTCTATAATTGTATTTCTCCTCAAGCTATGACATTTATATCTTCTTCTTATTGGCAGGGTTTTAAGTGTTATTGTAAAAATGCTATTTCATCTCAGCTGGCTAATTTAAGTGGCATTATTTCATCAGCTTGGGTTTACTATTTTTTTTCTGAGTAACAAGTCTCCCAATGTTGCCTCAGTGTCCTGAATGTTAAGATCATAGGCATGCCTCTTAAGCAAGCCCTCCCTCCTACTTCCTCTCATATATTCTTGATGAGGATTGTATTTGAATATTCCTTTCAGTGTCAGATCTATGGTGTGTGTAGATTATCTGTGTCTGAAAAAAAATGTGTCTTTATTTTATGTCTGCCATTGTTAGCAACTTCTTTGCTTCCCACATAAGTCTCCTGGATATGAAGCCAGCTATCATTTCCATCCCCTTGTAGTTAATCCCTGTTTCTCTGTACCTTAAGAATGTCTCTGTGATCTGAGCACTGTGTGGCTAGTTATAATGGAATGGATTTATGCATGTTCACATTTTCACATCACATTGTGCACTGTTCATGAGATGACTTTATTTCTAAATAATGTGAGATGTCATTCCATTCTGAATGGAATGTATTAGCTGCTGTGTCTTCACATACTGTTTCTATGCACCTGAACCATGCCCAAGACATTTGCCTTTTATGGAAGTGGTCTGACAACACCTCAGGCAAGCCCCCAATCCCAAGGCTTCTCTTTCCTCTTTCTATATAAATTTTCTTTTCTTACTAATCCTTTTCTTTCTCTATCTGTTTAAGTACCCAAGGTACTTAAAGAACATTCTAAGACAAACTTTGTTATAAAAGGCCTTTATACACCACAATGAATACTATGAAATCATTGTTTCTACAAATACAATCTGCCACAAGATTTGGAGTTAAACACAATATGATGGATGGCAGAGTGGCATGAATGTAAAGATGGCAATAGAGAAGAATGAAGGAAGTCTATAACATGATAGAGCTTCAAGGAAGGGGTTAGAACTCTCAATTACAGAAAGTTCAACAGCTGTCTTATCAAGAACTTGACACTGAAAAGTAAGTTGTGACATAAGCAAAAATGGGTATCTTTTATGATGACAAGCAAAGGACAGCAAATAACAAAGAACTGATGAACTGGCTTTTTGGAGCCCACTAGTGGGACAACTTGCACAGTCTTGAGGTTTGGGGGGAGTGGACCTGCCTCTACTGAATGTACCAGGCCATGCCTTCTTGTAGGAGGGAATGGGGGTTGGGTTGAGGGAGAGGTTGGAAAAAATAAAGAATAAAGTACCCACAGGCCATATTGATATCCATTGCCATTGTTACCAGCTACAACAGTGGGAATGTCCATGGTCTGTGCTGCCACCTGAAGCCATGTTGATCTTCATAGGTTATACTTCTACACAGGGCCATGTTGATGTGAGTGGCCTATGCAGCCATATGGAGCTATGTTGAAGTCTGTGGTCTGTCTGTGATCTATGCTGCACCTGAAGCCATGTTGATGTCCGTTGGCCGTTTTTCTCTCAGGGTCACACCAAGCCCTGGCAGTCCTGTAGCCCACTTATAAAATAAACATAAGATGCTTATATTATTTAAACTAGTCGGCCATTAGCTCAGGCCTACCATTGTCTAGCTCTTACTCTTATACTCAGCCCATTTCTGTTAATCTATATGTCGCCACATGTTCCATGGCTTTACCTGATGCCTTTACATGATGCTTCCTGGATGGCAGGCTTGCGTCTCCTCCCCTCCACCTTCCTGTTCTCTCAGTTCTCCTCTCTGCTAGTCCTGCCTATACTTCCTGCCTGGCTACTGGCCAATCAGTGCTTTATTTACCAATCAATCATCCACAGCAGGCCAGGCAGCTGCTGGGGCCCATAATGGTGTTGGTAGACCCTGTTACCCTAGAGGCCATGTTGATGTCCTTGGCCTATGTTGCCACTGGAGACCAAGCAAATGTCCTTGACATGTGCTGATACTGGAGAACATGTGGATGTTTATGGTCCATGCTGTTGCCAGAAACATGTGGAAGCCCATGATCTGTGTTCCAGCTGACTATAAAGGGCAAGGAAACTTACTTTTTCCATGGTATTGATGACTGCAGATGCACAGTTGAAAAGGAGAGACATAGAAGGCTTCTGTGACAGCCCTTATTCCCACCCCAATCTCCCCCTTCCCCCCAAAAAATGTAACAGCCTTAAAAGGAAGCCATCAAAGAGAACACTTAAAATTGTGATAAGGGTGCTAAAGTGTAGCTCTCTACAATTGATGGCTTCTGGCAGGGATGCAGGTGGGGAAGGACTCAGTTTTCTTTAAGGGGCTGGCCTTTGGGAGTTTGATTATGCTCCACTGAGTATATGGACAACACAGATTGGACTTTTTTTCTTTCTTTCTTTTTTGGGGGGTTGGGGGGGCCACAAAGGCAGGGGAGGAAACATGGGAGGACTGGGAAGTGAGTCTGATCAGGGTGCAATATCCCAAATAATAAAATACTATGTTGGAAAAAAAAGAATAAGGAATCTCAACATAGATACTATAGATGGCTCCTCTATCTAGGACAACAGTAAGAATAATTGATGCAGATGTAATTATCATTGAACACAGACAAATGGAAGACAAAGAAATGAAACATGAGTTCCCACAACAACAAAAAAAATGTCATAGTATTGGTAAAGATAAGGAAGAAGGGCTAGCAACATTTCTGAGTCATAAGAATAAGAAGTATCAGCCAGGCATGGTGACTCACACATATAATCCCAGTACTTAGGAGGTAGAAGCTAGAAGATAAAAAATGCAAGGATGTCCTCAGCTACCTAGTGAGTTTTGAGAACAACCTAAGCATCATTAGACTTTGCCTCTAAAAAAGCCATAATAAACAAAGGATTAAAAGTTTTAACTAGCTGCTAAGTCAGTGGTTCTCAACCTCCCTAATGCTTTGACCCTTTAATACAGTTCTTCATGTTGTGGTGATCCCCAACCATAAAATTATCTTTGTTGCTAGTTCATAACTGTAATTTATTACTGTTCTGAATTTTAATATAAATATCTGATATACAGGATATCTGATATGTGATCCCTGCAAAAGGGTCATTGGACCCTGAAGACTCTTGACCCACTGGTTGAGAACCACTGATCTAAATAAATCCATGTGTTGTTTTACTAGGAAATAAATAATGGGATAATTGCATATATTTCCACTAAAATATTTAATTTGCAAAGACAAAAAATAAGCATTCAAATTTGAGTGAAAATAATACTTTAAATGTTGAATTTTGTAATCAAGACTTTATTCAAATATAAAGGCAAAAGAAATTCATTCTCATGTATGCCTGCCCTCAAATAATATACAGAAGCTCTTTTGAAAGATAATTCTGGAAAATGGACTCTAATCAATGTAAATTACCTGAAGTGGCAAAATTAAAACATTCAGTGATTTATGAGTCATTGTCTGGTTTAGACATGTGCTCATAAAGAATCACAAACTATACTTTTTAAACATTGGATGAATAACACAAGGGAAATAGAAAAGTAATACTTAAAAAAAATCTTTTATTTTTTATTTAATTTTTTTTCATTTTACAAACTAACCACAGTTCCCCCTCCTCTACCTTCTCCTGCTTCCCTCCAACTTCCCCTCACCCCATTCCCCATCCACTCCTCAGAAGGGGTAAGGCCTCCCTTGGAGAGTCATCACAGGCTGGCCTACTAAGTTGAGGCAGGGCCTAACCCCTCCCCCTGCATCAGTGTTGAGCAAGGTATCCCACCATAGGGAATGGGCTCCAAAAAGCCAGTTCATGCACCCAAGATAAGCCCTGGTCTCACTGCCAGGGGCCCCACAAACAGATCAAGTATACAACTGTCACCCACATTCAGAGGGTCTAGTTGGGTCCCATGCAGGTTCCCCAGCTGTCAGTCCAGAGTCTGTGAGCTTCAGTAGCTTGGGTCAGCTGTCTCTGGTTTTCCCCATCATGCTCTTGACCCCTCCATGCTCCTATAATCCCTCCTCCCCTTCTGGTGCTTAGCTGTGGATCTCTACATCCATCAGTTACTGGATATAGGTTCCTTCATGACAATTAGGGTATCCACCAATCTGATTACAGGGGAAGGCCAGTTCAGGTACCCTCTCCACTATTCCTAGGAGCCTTAGCTTGGGTCATCTTTGTGGGTTCCTGGAAATTTTCCTAGCACCAGGTTTCTCCCTAACCCCATAATGGCTCCATCAAGATATCTCTTTTATTGCTCTTCCTCTCTGTCTCTCCCTAACTCGTCCATCTCAATCTCTCATGTTTCCATCCCCCATCCTCTCCCTCTACCTCCCGCTAGTTTATCCAGGAGATCTTAACTATTCCCCCTTCCTGGGGCAATCCATGCATGTCCCTCTTTGGGTCCTCCTTGTTACCTAGCTTCTCCGGGGTTGTGGGTTGCAGCCTGGTTATTCTTTGATTTGTGTCTAATATCCACTTACGAGTGAGTAAATACTGTGTTTGTCTTTCTGGGCCTGGGTTACCTCACTCGGGATGATTTAAAAAAATTTTTCAAAAGGAATAGAAGCATTGGCTAAACTGTATATCAGAGAAATGTAAGAATAGATCACCTCAGAGCCCTTGAAAGCCATATCATTTCTATGTGTATTCATTTCTCAGGCAGATTCCTTTGTTTACTGTGATTTTATTTGCTGTGTGTTTGTTTGGTGACATCATGAGCCTCAAAAACACCACACATCCCCCTCAGTTCAAGGATCCTGAAAACTTTGTTTCTGTGCTAGGTTAGCATCAAAATGAGTGCCCCCATTCTCTGTGTAGTTACACAATTCACTCTTCTAGATGCTATCACTATGTCTTCTGTGCCACACCTATGCCTAAGTAGAAGTCCAATGTACTTGGAAGTATATCCCAACAACCTCTGAATGAACAAGAAAACAGATTAAGTGGGAAATGGCAGATGACATGATATCAATGGATAGATTTACACTTGATTGTTTTTTAACAGAGAAAAAGACTTGACCATATAGCAAAAAAAAGTGGTAGAAAAGGATGGCAGAAAATGCAGAAGTTAGAGAAATCCATTCTGCCCATAGTGACATAAGGTAAGAAAATAGGCATGGGATCCAGCATCTACAGGTCAGGGTTAGTCTTTCAGATAAAGTAGAATGAGTAGGTAAATAGAGTTGTTCTATTAGAAGGTAAAAAGAAGTCAAGATCCTTATATCAAGAGTAGCATGGCATGAAGCTGCATCTTTCCTATATGATTGCATGTTAGCACTTAGAACTCTGCTGCACATTACTGATGCTGTGTGTTGTAAAGAGACATACAAGAAACAAAGAGAACAAGGCTTTGAGAGATAATGGGGGAAGAATGATCATGGAAAGAGAGTCTTGAACTCTTCAGAGTATATTTACCATTTCAGAATGCCCCACTTCACGCACGCATGCTTGCATTAAATGAAGGAGCCCAGTACTGAAACACAGTAAGCCTTTTATGTGTCCCACTTTCACATATTGCATCAATGGGTGATGGAATAGACTTTTCCAATTGTGTATATGTTAAGCATATATGAAAGATTTTTTTCTGTAGCATTCCTTAATTGCTTCAGTATAGAAACTATTTTGATATAGCATATTGTATTATGATTACTAAGTCACCAAGATATGAGCTAATATCCATAGGAGCACTTTGTAGACTGTAATATAACATCAGCAATGAACATAATTAACATAAGCATGTATGGAACGTGAGTATGGTGAAGGGGAAGTCCTAGAACAAAGTCTGCAAGGATAGCAAGGATGAATGTGTTCCTAAGGAGGTTGATGGGAGAACAAATTTAAAAGAAACAACTGAGGCAATGAGATACGAACTGTAAGCCAGAAAAGGAGTGATGTAGAAGTCAAAAGTGATAAACAATGAGATCATGTCCCTAGACATCACTGCCTATCACATCTCAATAAATGGCAGCTATAGTCAACCTCTCTTGCTCCCTTCTGACATTTGTGTTAGTTCTCCAGAGTCACTCAACAAATTGCCATAAATTGGATACCACACAAATAGGGGACTTCATCCTCTCACAGTTCTAATGGCTAAGTCTAAAACCAGGTGCTGGCATTGTTGGTTCTTTTTATGGAGGGAGAATCTGTATGAAGCCTCTTATTTAGATTCTAGGATAAGATTAACGTCCTTGCCACTTTTAGTCTTCACTATGCAGCATCAACATTCCAGTCCCTTCCATCACAGGTGCCTCCCTTCTCTGCTGTGGAATGTTCTGTATGCTATGAATATGTGTTGCTCTGATTGGTTGATAAATAAAGCTTTTTGGCCAATGGTGAGGCAGAGTAAGGTTAGGCAAGGCATTCCAACTGGAGAGAGAGAAAGGAAAAAGGAGAGCAGGGGAAACACACTGCTAGACACCGCCATGAAAAGCAAGTACTGGTAAGCCACAAGCCATGTGGGAAAGTACAGATTTATATAAATGGGTTAATTTAATATGTAAGAGATAGCTAGAGAGAAGCTTGAGCCATTAGGCCATATAGTTTGAAAATAATATAACCTCCAAGTGATTATTTTAAAAGCAGCTGTGGATCACAGGGCCACAGGAGCTGGGCAGGACTAGAGGAAACTTACAACTACATTTCCCTCCCTATGTCTGTTTGTCTAATATCAGAAGGACTTCAGTTCTACTGAATTAAGGGTCTGTTCTACTCCACTATGAATTTCATATAATTTAACTAATTACATCAACAAAGGTCATATTCTGGGGTTCTAAAAAGGAGAGGATTCTTGCTCCCCCCCTTACTCACTACCAGATCTAGAAATTGTATTTTATATAGAATATGTCCAGTGCCCATGTCAAATCTCTCCATCTTCAGCAGAACTATAGCACCTCATAATATTCATTTGTGTTGGGTCACCTCAAGTGCCTCAAGTCACCTGCACAGTCCTAAGTCCATGCTTTCACTACAACCATCAGAAAATGGAAATCGGATTCTATCACTAACCAGCTGTACTATCCCATTTTCTGGTGCTTTAACAAAATATCTGAGGCTGAGAACTTTATTGGTTAAAAATGTTTATACAGCTCAGTGTTAGAGGTTCAAGAATATGTCACTAGCATCTTCTTTACTCTGGTTAGGAGCCTCTTGGCTGTATCACAACATAGCATATGGCATTGTAGTGGTGTGCAACAGGAAGTCTAACAGCAAGATGGAAAGACAAACACTGGGAAGGGAACAGCCTTACTCTCAACCAGTCTCATAGTAAGTAACTCTAGCCCCTTAAGCATAAAGCTGTTTGCATTGAGACTACACAGGCTATAGAAAACAGAAGCAAATGATGTAAAGCCAGGTAAGTTTGGAGACAGGAAGATGATTCATCCAGAGAATTGCCTGGGGATCAGCAGAGCAGAATAATACAAGAAGTTGAGGAAGAGAGGGAATGAGGTACCTGATGCAGGTGTGTTTTAAGTCACAGAATCAACCAGTACTCAAGAAGGTGGATCACTTCCGCTCTCTCCTCCCCCTGCATCCTGCAGCCCTTGTCATTTAATTGAGAACATCTTGAAACTGGCCCTCTATCAGTTTATTCTATTGGACAATTCTATAAGTTGTTCACTTAAATTTTATTTTTTATCATTGCCCCCTATGGAAACCCATATCTTTAATGGCTGAGTTGAATTTCCACCTATCTCACAAATGTAAAAGTCAGCTGAGTCTCTTAGCCCATCACAGGTCCCCACTGAATATTTGTTGAACAGTATACTATTTTCTTCGTCCTACATAGTCTTACTATTCCCTAGGCACTGATTACCTAAGTGTAAATTGTACCTTTGAGACTTGATAAGTCCATAGTACACTTTATCATAAATATTTGACTGACAGAAAATCTTTTTGAGAGCGCATGTGCATATTTAGACACATGTATGATATATGTGTGCATGATTTATGTGCATATGTGATATTTGTGTGCATTTATATATATATAAGTGTGTTAAGATATAAAGTACTTGATTGTACAAAAAAACAACAACAATAAGAATGATCTACAGAGTCCCTCACTCAGCACAGTGCCAAGTGGGAGGGACTGTAGGCAGCCTTCCTTATGCTTCTGAGCCAGATTATGGGGGTCTAATTTTAATGGCGGCTTTTGTTGTCTATCTTCCTGCAGTGGGTGGCAAAAGGCCAGGACTTTTGTTTTTTAAGTCTAAGAGTTGGGAAGAAGACACACACAGTAACCTGCCTGCCCTGCAAGTATGAATATCTCTGTGCAGTCCTCTGAACCTTCATTAAAAAGTTGGGCCAAACAAGTAGCTATGCACCTACAACCTAGCACTGAGAGTGGTTGAAGTCAGAGATAGGCAGATCCTGGGAGTTCATTAAACAGCCAGCCCTCCAAAATGGTGAGCACTGGGTTCAGTGAGAGACCCTATCTCAAGAAATAAAAATTATCAAGAAATCCATCTGATGTCAACGTCATGCATAGATAAGAACAACTGTGCACACACGTGTATACACACACATACCACAAAGTTTCAGCCATTTTGAATTTTATTTGATTCTGAATTGAATTATGAATTTTACCTGCATTTGGGGAAAAGCGTGCTTTCTCTTACTGAGAATCTAAATACATGACTAGAGGAAAAACAAACCTAAGAGTACCCTGTGGAAAATTTCCTCATGCACACTCCAATCAGTGGAGCAGTAGGGCTAGAGAAGACAAGGCAGTCTGATGTGCACACAAAGGCTTGATGTGATTAGTGTTATTCCAACTGCCAGCATCCCTCCCTGTGAGATCCAGGCTCTCCAGGCTGCAGTATCCTGCTCAAGTATGGACTGCATCTCCATGTCATTAGACAATAACCAGAGTAAGCTGCACAGCCCCTTCATGTCTGCACATATGAACACAGCTATTTAAACAGGCTTCAGGGGAAAAGGATGTACTAAGGAACAGGCCTTGTGGAACCAGCCACTGAAAAGATGTGCAGAATAAGAAACAAAGACAGCAGAAATCAATTCCAGGCAGATCAGTGTGTCAATGTCATTTAATTTTTCAGACAGGTTGGAAGAGAGGCCAAAGGGATTACGTTAGAGACATGTGAATGTCCCAAGCAAATCAACAGGTTCTCAAAATAATCTCTAATTAATACTTTTCAGCAATAACCTCTCAGTGATTTGTCACATGAGTCATATCTGTGAATTTATACTGAAGTCAATACAAGACTTATAATCCCTTAGAGGTGATGGTGGGGGTAATAGAAATGCTTTCCATGTCTTCTTGCAAATTTTTAATTTAAAGAGGGAAACATTAGCAAAAACAAAAATGTCAGTGGAGAAGGGAGAAGTTCCTGATAAGAAAAGACTGAAAGCTTTAATGCATCATTAATAAGCATTTTCTAACTTAGTTTGCTACTTTCTCAAGGTAAGAATTGCAGGATTTGGCTTCCAAGGAAGAGGGGGTGGTGTGCACCTATATAACCTCCGCACTTGGGAGGCTGAAGCCAGGGGGTGGTGTGCACCTATATAACCTCCGTACTTGGGAGGCTGAAGCCTTTTGTAAACTGAATGTGTTCAGAAGCAGGGAGCCCAGTTTGCATAAAAGATCCTGTTTCAAAAGAAAAAGAGGAGTGAAAGAGGGAAGGAGGAAGGAAAGAAAGGAATGAGAAAATTGTAAACAACTGTGTTGTAGCAAGTATGATTTCACTTAATTTAGCCAAGCTCGGGGAAAACAGAGCCCAGGGTTCTGGAGATACATAAACAGAATTTTTCCCTCTTTCTCCACCCACGTCTTTAGCAAATCCAAGCTATCCAATTACCTCACTATCATAGCCTTGAATTAATTTGCATAGATGCTAATGAATCCCAAATATTAAGATATAGAACCAAAAATTTATATTGTAAGCTAAATCCATTTGTAAGTTCTGATCCAAGGAGGGGTGTGGGCTGGCAGGACCTTCAAGGAGGAATACCTTCTGTGTCCCACAATGGGTGGGAGCTGGATTTGACGAAGCCAGAGAGGTGTCTAGACACCTGCGAAATATTTGAACAAATGACGAATGAGACACTTTAACTTAGGCTAGGGTGTACCTCAGTGGTAGAGTGTTTGTCTAGCATGCGCTAAGCCCTAGGCTAGTGGCCAGCCTCACAATAATAATAAGAAAGACAGAGCGGATCATGCATCAAGCCCAAGGCTAGTGGCCAGCCTCACAATAAAAATAATAAATACAGAGAGGCGATAAGCTGAATAACAGGAAGTGCATTTTAGAAGCTCTTCCCCAGTATAGAAAAAGAACTGCCTTCTTTAAGAAGCAGTGAGGACACTCCACATATTAGCCAGCTTTCCATCACTATAATAAAACACCTGAGACAATGTATAATAATGGTTTGTTATTTTGGTTCACATTTTACATGTTCTAGTTTATGATCAGATGACCTCATTACTTTGTGTACATCAGAATGAGGTGGTATGGAAGAGCAAAATCATTCACCTCAGGATCAGCAAGTAAAAGATAAAGAAGGGGCCAGAATCCCATAACCCTCTTCATAAGCATTCTCCCAATGACCTAACTTTCTCCCTTCCTGTCCCACCTCTTAATGCCCCAGCATCTCCCAACAGCACTATACTAGGAACCAAACCTTTATGAATAGACTTTTATAAATCATCCTGAATTCACATTGCATAGCACTCCTGCTACATGACTTGGAACAAATTTATCCAGGATCCACAATGGTATGAGATCTCAGCCACAAATCCATAGGGAACTCTTGAAAGAGCAGATTGTGTGTGTGTGTGTGTGTGTGTGTGTGTGTGTGTGTGTGTGTGTGTGTGTATGTGTGTGTGAGAGAGAGAGAGAGAGATTGTTCATGTGCATATGTATGCATGTATGTGTTCAAGTACATGTACACATGTGTGCAGATCTCAGGGGTTGATGCCAGATGTCTTCATCAATTAATTTGCATATTATTTTTAACAGGGTCTCTTAGTGAGCTTGAAGCTCACTGATGTGGCTAAACAGGCAGACCAGAAGGGCCAAGAGATCCTCCTGTTTCCAGCTCTCTGGTGCTGGTTTTACAGATACACATGCTGCACCTGACATTTTATGTGAGTGCTGGGGACCAGCTCTCTTCCTTGTGCTTAGGTTGCGAAAATTTTATCAATTGAGTCATCTTGCCTGCCTCAAAGACCTCAATTTCACATCCTGATGTTTGTGAGTCCTCTGGATATATGATCCATATCTGTGCCCTTCTCTAAGGCTTAGCATGTGACTTCGGTCTGAAAGGCAAGCCGTTGTGTACTCATCTGAGTACCAAAAGTCTGGGGGATTCTGACCTCATCTATTTTGTGACTATCTGGAAACTGTAAGAAATATCAGACATGAGCTTTTCCTATCAAATACTCTAAACTTTTTGTTTAGGACAGGGGATTCAAATCTTTTTAGCTCTCACCTTATAAGACTTTTATGCAAATGTTTTAGCCCTCTCCCCCACCCAGAAAACCTCTGTTTACACAAAGGCTCACTGCTATATTCCAGGATTTACATTTTCTCCATTGCCTATGCACTAATTCTTTTCAGACTAGCCAACTTAATTAGGACTATGAGATCAAACCCCAGCCAATGGAGAAGAAATGCAGTTGCCACCTGAATTAGAGTACAAAACAAATAAGCCAAATGCACTTTTGTCTGCATGTGTTCATTCTTCTGAGAATATCCTCTGGATCAAGAACAAAGTTCACTTTGAGCAGACACTTCAATTGGAGTGGTGGCCTCTTTCTTTGTGACCTCATTTCTAACAAAACCCACAACAAAATAGTAGCAAAATAATAGCAACAAATGAAGGTGAAATTTATGATCTACTTAGTGTTCCTCCACAAATATTGGTTGTGGCATCTAGTTTAAGATGCTTGTAAAGGTGAACTATGCTAACACAACTGATTTCCTGAGAATCTCTGTTTCCACCAGCAGGAGAAAGGCAAGTCTCAAGCAGCTACAGATTGCCTTTGAAATTCCCAGGTGAGTTTACAGCCATGGGTCTTTAATATGATCCACTGCTGTTCTCTCTTCTATTCCTATCAGTTTTACCTAATTTGCTGTCAATGTGTTGTCCTGTGTGTTCACATGAGTCATACTGACCTCTTATAATCATGTGTAAGTAGACAATCCACAAAAAGGTTTTCAGCCAGTATCTGAGAGAAGTACAAGGCACCAGACTGGGAAGTTGCAGAAAACAATCATACATAAGCATTCTTGTTTGGATGAGGGTCCTCCATTATATAATGGTTCACAGTTGGGGTGTCCCTCTCTGGTGCCACATCTATCCTTTGATCTGTTCCCTAAAGGTTTGTCTTTATCCCTGAATTTAGACTTCAAATCTCAGTGCAGAGGTCTAGGTATTGTTTCTGTGCCTAAAACTCAGTTTCTACTAGAGTTGACTCCTTCCCTTACTCCTGGCTCTAAAGCTCCAAGTAAACTTATTTTATATTAAAAATCCCAGGACTCTTCCTTAGTCTGGCAAAAGACAGGGTCACCTCTTCCCTTAGCTATATATTTGTCATTTGTGTTCAAATCCTAGTTATGCAATTCTATTCCAAAGCACAGAATGGCTCATCTTTGTGATTCTAAGCTTATCCACACCTTCTAGCCTCAAGCAGGGGTGAATTACAATGCCACTCCATCCTAATTATTATCCTGCCCTTCAAAAGCAGATTGTCTCTAAGAAATACATTGTGATATCCTCTGTGGCAGGATTTGAAGTCTTGTATACCAAGAAATAGATCTTCCTCTTCCAGCATCACAAATTGGAAATTCCAAGATAAGAGATTTAGATTCCACTAGGCATTATTAACCTCTCAGAACACTGGTGGTCTTAAGAAAATTATGGCCCTTTTGTTTGCACATTGTGTTTATCACATTTTCTTAAGACATGGCCTCACAGAGCCCTGGCTAGCCTCAAATTCTGAGGATGATCTTGACCTTCTCATCCTGCATTTACCTCCCAAGTGATTGAAAAAATGAAATAAAGGGAGGAAGATATGACTACTCCTAAAGTATGGAGAAGATTTTTATTGTAGATATAAGGGAGAAAGCAGGCAGAAAAGTCCAGGCTGAACTTGGCCAGCAGAGAGGAGAGGGGTAGGAAGAGAGCAAGAGAGGAGCAGTCAATCAACCAAGAGGATCCCAGGCCAAGAGACCAAGAGGCCAAGGGACAAAGAGACCAAGAGACCAAGAGACCAGCTGGATTATATAGGGATCAGGCATGGGGGAGTGAAAGGTTTAGGCTAAGGGGCTGATGAGGAGCTGATGTGCTGGGAGGAGCCACAGGTACTGAGTAATTCTGGGACAGCTGGCCCACATCCTCTTTGATATGTTAATAGGTACCTCAGTTAGCCATTTGTCCAGGGTTTCTGATACCTAATACCAAGTAATGAGATTGCAGGTGTATGCCACCACACCTGGCTTATGCAGCCATAAAACTAGAACCCAGGGAATCATGCATACTAAGCAAGCCCTCTGCTTACTGAGCCACAGTCACATTGCATGTTTTTGCCTGTTGTTTTGTGTTTGTTCTTGTTTTCTGGGACTAGGCAAGAAATGGAATGGAGAAGAAAAAGCATTGAGTGCTTAATGATGAAGATAAAACAAAAGTGAATAAGTCAGAAGTAAACACAGAAGGAATGAAAGCAATGGTTGTCATGGGTGTGACTCCCCACCCACCTACCCAGGCCTAGCTCTGCAGGTGACAACAATGATCTTAGAAGTTTCGCTTTTGGAGACAGTGTCTCCTATGGTCCAGCCACTGCTCTCACATGTCCTAGACAATGTGTTCATGAACAACACAGATGATGGTATCACCTATTTGTAGAATGACTCCTTTGTAAAGCTGACCATCTTTGCCTTCTAAATTGACCTGGACCAGCAGGTCATTCTTCAGTGACAGGGGCCCAAGCAAGAGGGCCAGGAGATGTGAAGATAAAGAAGATAGGAAATCAGGGTTGGAAGGTTTTGCATAAGCTCACAGCTTATGCCAAGCAAGCTTAGTAAGTGTTAGGTTTCAAACCCAGGATAAATGGCTGAGGTGCCTATTTAACATATCAAAGCAGACCTGGCCTCCAGACACCTTGGTTACCCACCCTTTTCGTACCTTTGGCATCCAGACTGCTGCAGCTGGTTCCCTCTCTCCCACCTCCCTTTCTTCCCACATGGCCCAGCTCAGTCTGGTCCTGTCTACTCTGGACTCTCCTAGATGTATCTGGCTCTGGCTATGCTCTCCTTTTATCTAAAATAAACTTTCTCTTCCACTGTACCTAGGAGCAGTCATGTCCTTCCCTTTTTATTTCTTTTTTCTTTTTTTCATTCATTAAGAAGTACAGCGTCTTCTATATTTCCAGGGGAGAAATGGGACAGCATCTGTGGAAAGCTATCAAACAACAAGATGAAGTCAGTGGGAAGCTAACCAAACAATGTTGCACAATGGAAACACAGGCTATCTCAAGGACGTCAGAAACCAGCACATAGTGGCCTTGAGACTGGTAACCATACTCCCTTAGTGTGGGGAGAGCTGGGCACTTAGGATCCAAGGTTGAAGCTCCCCCCAAACCCCGGCCTCAGGCCATTACCAGCTCTGCCAAATGTATTCCTGATTGTAGAGAAGGAACCTATACTCCTTCTCCATACATTGGGCCCTCAGGGAAAGCTTTGGATCAAACTAACCCTGAGCACTAAATATCTGATTATACCCAGAGCAAAAGACTCCTCTCAGGCGTAGTCAGAGAGGCCCCTCTTTGCTGTGGATGGAAGTGATTGTAGAGAGCTATGGCTGCACAAGAGACTAAAAGGATGGCTGAGGGCTCAGGCTCAAGCAACACATTTATACAACCCTCTTAGGATTGAGGGAACATTGAGAAAAAGAAAGCAGAAAGAATGTAAGAGCCAGAAGGTTGCAAAAGGTGAGAAATGTCATCTTCTAAGTACAACATGGCCATAGCAATCATGAACTCACAGAGGCTTCACCTATTGGCACTGGGCCCACACAATCCACTCTGCCCAATAGTCTCACCAGGCCCTACTGTTGAACTATGGCAACTGAGAGATTCATGGGGAAGGGGAGGCCTATATAGTTGCATACCCAATGGTGACCATACCAAACCTTAATAGATAGTTCCAAACCCAGGGTCACACAGAGAGCCCTAGCTAACCTCAATGGGCCATAATACAAAATAAAAAGTAATGAATATGGGAAAACGATTTGTAAGGAAGAAGAGGGGCTGTCAGGGGTAGGAGGGAAATAAGAGAAGGAGGAAGGAGAACAATCAAGGAGTTATACACATGTATGAAACTGTCAAGGAACAAAATTTATTTTTAAAAAGTCTCATATTTTTGCATCTTGTTTTTGAAAGTAAGGTTTCTATTAGCCTGTGGAAAACCACTACTGATTTCCATTTTTATACTTGTTCTTCCTTCCTGCTGGTTTTGTTTTCATATCCTATATAACCAGCCTGACTATGTGTATTCCTCTTTCTGGGATTGTGATGTTCACTGGAAGATGAAATGTCTGCCACAGGAGAAATAAATTTGACAACCCAAATTGACCCTGCTGCAGGGTTTACTCGGCTGAGCAGATACAAGTAGTATATTTTGAAATTTTCTGCCTTGTGTGTTTTTATTCATGAAAGACATCAATTAGTGACTGTCAAGAGGAAAAGAAGCTTCTCAGACTTCAAGGACGTTCTTCACTTCAGGACAATTAGGACAGAAGAAAAGAATTGCACAAAATGTTCTTTGCTACATGTACTGCAGAAGCCTGGAACTTTGCCACACAGCGCTAGCTAGCTGGCCAGTGACCTCTAAGAATCAGTCTGTATCCTCCTCATGTTAGAATTGTAAGCACAAACCACCATACTCAGCTTCTCTTGCATGGGTTCTGGGATTTGAGCTCAGATCTGCATGCTTTCAAGGCAAGCCATCTGCCCATCCTCAAGGCCCAGCCTCCTAATATCATCATGTTGGCAATTAAGTTACAGCATACACATTTTAGAAGAACACATACTAAAACCTAGCATCAGTAACAGCTGTTCCACTGGTATTTGATGTACATGGTGGAGACCACTAACCCCATCCCCTACTGCTAAATGCAAAGAATCATTGAGCTCCACTGCTGCGAAAATTATAATGGTTCAACTTTTCCCTGACTAAAATCCAAATTGCAACTTCACATAGCAGATTATCATGTCACAATTCTCCAGGAATCCCTACCTTGCACCACCACCACCACCACCACCACCACCACCACCACCACCACCATCATCATCACTACATGGGATCCACCCATCCCAAGATTTATCTATCTATCCACCAGCACTTTATTCTCAGCTTTGTGCTTTCTGAACAAACAACTATATTTTCATATGTTCTTGAATGCCTTTATCAGAAACTCACTCCATATCATCTCCCTAGAACTAACAAAGCATTTCTTCAGCTCTTCTCCTTCAATGAATTCCTGATGCCAACTCCCTATCTCATTATTCCCTATGAAGGAAATGTCACCACTATTCACTCTTTCTTTGTATACTTCTCTACTCCAACGTATCACAAGCCACATAAGTTTAATGGGATATATTTGGGGTGTGTGTGTGTGTGTGTGTGTGTGTGTGTGTGTGTGTGTGTATACATGTGGAGGCCACAAGACAACTTCAAATGTCATTCTTCAGAATCCAGGAGTCATTCACCTTGTTTATTGAGGCAGGGACCTGGTGTTAGGCTGACTGGCCAAGAAGCCACAACAATCCATCTGCCTTTGCTTCCTCAGCTCTAGGATGACAAGCATGTGCAATCACTAACATTTTTTAAAGATTAGTATAATTACAACATTTCTCCTTCAACCTCTCCCGCATATCCCTACATCTTCTCCTCAAATTCATGGTCTCTAACAATTTCACTAAATGTTATTACATGCATATATGCATATGTATATACCTAAATTATTCCTAAATACAACCTGCTCAGTTACTTGTATGTACATTATCAGGGTTCACTGGCACTAGGCAACCAATTGGTGTGCTCTTCCCTGGGAAAGACCACCTCTACTGCTCTTAGCTCTCCTCTGTTGCCTATAGTTCTTTGTGTAGGGTTGAGGCCATGTGAGCTGTTTCCAGCCCACTTACTAACAACTTCTTTACATGAGTTCATATGCTGGACCTTAAGTCCTGAAACTTGTGAAGCAAGCACTTCCCTGACTGAGCTATTACCTCAGCCTCCTTCAATATCTGCTTCATCATCCATGTCAGACACACAAGGGCATTCCTTTGTATTCCTTCACTGAATAATTAAAAATAGCTCCTCTAATTGACATCCATGACTTCCAGACTCTTCTCCTTCTAACTTATTCCCCACAGAGCTACAGACTCTCCTTCTGAAGCTGAAATCTAGCCTTGTTATATCACTATTTTAAATAGTGATATATTGCAGAGTAGCCCTGCTCTCTCTCCAGTAGCAGCCAGGCACTAGACCATGATAAAACAGCATGAAGAGACACCTGGCCAACTTCCTACTGCAGAGATCATAACAGACCAAGTAAGTGCCTCACCTTGAGAATTTATCCCTGAATCTGCACCACAGTGAGCCTTCTCATGAGCTGCTCATATGAGTTATAAAATTCAATATCAATGCTAACAGGGACTCATTCTAAGAAACATAGATTGCTTTCTTTTTGCTTTGTTTTGTTTTACTTTTCTTTTAAATTGAGATAATAATATTATTGTATCATTTCCCTCTTCCCTTTCCTCCCTCCAAACACTCTCATATATACTTCCTTGCTCTCTTTCAAATTCATGGCCTCTTTTTTCATTAATTGTTATTACACACACTATATGTGAATTGTATATAATATTATAATATATAATATATTACACATATATTCCAAAATATAGACCTCTCAGTCTGAATGATGTTACTGGAATGTATGTTTTCAGGGCTGATCACTTGGTATTGGATAGCCAATTGGTGTGATCTTCCCTGGAGAAGACTTTTTCTCCCACTCTCAACATTCCTTAGTTGCCTGTAGATCTTTATGTAAGGCTGAGGCCTCGTCGTTTTTTCCTTGTCCATTTTGGTATGTCTGTTGGCGTCATCCTTGATCAGTTCATGTTTGCACATTCATGTTCATGAGACTTTACAGGTGTAGTTTCTAATGTGCCTAGCAAACACAATCTCATCACAAACTCCCTAATCTTAGAATCTCTCTGCCCCTTCTTCTGCAATGTTCCCTAAGCCATAGTTATGGGAGTGTTTTTATTTGTATCCTTTGGGATTGGGCTCCAGAACTCTGTATTTTGATTGGCCATGGGTTTCTGTAGTGGACTCTTTCTATTGGAAAGAAATGATTCGCTGATGAGGGGTGAAGACTACACTTATCTCCTGGTATAAGGACAAGTGTTTAGATTGTTATTAGGGATTATGCTGGTTTACTAAAGTGTTGGTTATAGATTCTCTTCCAAACTCCATGACTAACATTGAGTATTTAGCTGGGTTCCTAGTACCAGACATGTTTTCCATCTTGTTGAGTGGGTCTTAAGTCCAATTAGAGGGTTACTGCCAAGGTATGCATGCCACTACTGTGCCCTTAAGGATATCATGTCATATTGATTGTGATGTGGTTAATAGGCATCTTAGCTAGATAGGACTACTGTTTTCCTTCATACTTTGGAAGCTTTCATGGTGTCTTCTGGTTCAATGAAAGCTAGTCCTCAGGGAGGAGGCATTCAAGTGAGTTCCAGCTCAGTGGTCTCTGGGTCCTGTTTCTGAAATGTATATTGTCTTCAGCAATAGGGATTTACCTTCTATCTTTGGGAAAGGGTAACAGCAATAGGCTGTATGTTTTGGGAGTCTCTTGGACAGCCCTGGCCAACAACTCAAAAGAAGTCTTCTCATGTCTGGTGTTGGGTTTTTGTTTAGGTGGTCTTTGGATCTTGAAGGGAGCATTGTCATCCTGGATGAGAAAAGGTCATTAAAATTATGTATGTATATTTATGCAGAATTATGTGTATTATAGGATTTTTTTAGGCAAATAGTTATTAGTATGATTCCTCAAAGCTTTTACAGACTTTCTTTAGAGGTGAGTTTACCTTTACTTTTATTATTCTTTATTTAACTTCTTTATTGACTTTTTGAGAGTTTCACACTATGTATCCCAATTCTGCTCACCTCCTGGTCCCCCCATATCCTCCCTGTATCCCTGCCATGTCCCACCCCACAAAAGAAAACAAAAAAAAAATAATAAGCAAGCAAGCAAACAAAAGCAAAAAAAACACCCCCTAATAAAACAAAACCCACAACAATAACCAAAAAATCTCATTTCTCCTTCTTTACTGCCTCTCCAATGCCTCTTCATTCAATTCATCCTTATTGCATTGGAGGCTTCACTGTGTCATATAGTACACACCTTTGTCCCATCAGCTTGACTAGCAAATGTTCATTGCAATGAGTGATTGGTCTGGTGAAAGGCCTCAGGTTTCTGATACACCATCCTCACTGGATCCTCGCCAGAACTCCTCTGGGATATCCTGTGGCTGTTCTGAGTCATAGAGATCTTGCCAGTATCATTCTACAGGACCAGTCCCTTCATGAGCTCTAGCAGGTGCTAGATGGGGTAGATGCTAGGGTGGGTCAACCCAAGGCCTAGATGTGGACCTGGGTGGTAGCCAAGCTAGTCACTTAGGTCCACTGGGGTCACCTGTCTCAGGTGATGGTGCGAAGTCAGCTCCTCTCAGGGTCGGTTCACCCTCACTTGTTGTAGTGTCCAGCAAGAGGCACAATCAGCTTTCCCAGGTCTAGCAAAGGGCAGGGCCAGCTCAGCATGGCTCTCTGATTTCATCTCACATGGTTCCTAAGGCCTCCTGAGATGACACAGGCCATAGATATCAACAGAGACCCCAGAGATGACACAGGCCACAGATATCAACACAGACCCCAGCTACAGCTGGACCAAGGGCCCAGACATGGCCACAGGCAGCCACTCAGCCTGGTCAGCATCCTAGCTCCAAGTGCTAGCTCTGCCCACACAGATCAGGATGGCTCTGGGAGCATCATGGCCCCTGGACACCAACAAGGCCACAGGTTGCAGCCCAGACCCCAGGCTTCATGTAGCCTTTGGTGGCATCATGGAACATGGACATCAATATAGGTAGGACTACAGACCCAGACATGGTCCTTGGAAGCAGCCTAGGCCTGGTTGTCCCCTAGGCTCCAGGGGGTATCAAAGGCCACTCAGATAGGTACAGCCCCAGCTGCAGTGTGTCTTATGGACCCAAATACAGCACAAGGAGGCAGCCCAGCCCACTGGAATCAGCATGGCACTTGATAGCAACAGGAGCCATGGACATCAACAAAGACCCTGTAGGACCAGGGACCCAGACAGACCCTTGACAGCAGCCCTGCCCAGATATCACCATGGTCCCTGGTGGCAAGCAGACCTCCAACATCTGCCCACTCCTCACTGTCTTGATTTCTTCCTTTCTCTGTCTTTCCACAGAGCATGAGCCATTTAGCTTCCCTATCTCTCCCATTTCTCCACCACATACTTCCTTATATATAATAAGGCCCACATGCCCACTGCCAGGTGGGCCCCTGGCTATCTTTCCATCAGCCAGGGCCTTGAGGACCACGGCTGGCTAGACCCTTTCAGACATTCTTATTGGATTGTTTTATCAATATACTTCTGCTTCAGACCTTTTGGACTGCAATGGTTTGGGTGAATCTCCTGAGAGTTGCTGGGTATCTAGGATGTGTCTATCCAACCTTCTTTCTCTTTCGCTCCAGGCCAGATTTTATTACAGTCAGAACCAACTGCTATTCTCTCTTCTTCCTTTCTATTTCTTTTCAGATAGGTATTGCCTGTGAGTAAATTACTGAGAGCTTAACACACACACATCCATGTTCTTCTCTGAGCCCATTATGTCTTCTCTGAGAAGTGTGCTCACAGACAAGAAGTTGTATTAATCAAGAGAATCCACATGAAGATGACAGTGGTAGGAGACAGAGCCTCCCTACTGTTTGACTTCCCTACTGTTTCATGCCTGTGGCTATAAAGTGTCTATTGCTAATTACCTAAAATTTGTGTGTGCAATGAACTTTGAATCTAAGTAAGTACTTTGTCTTCTATTTTTGTACCTAGAGAGAATGAAAGGCCAGGACAAAGAATCATAAGAAACACTCTGATTCCATTTGAAATATTACAAGTGTTTAGTTTTTCCACAAAGACTATATATTATCTTGAAAGAGATGCACAACTGTGCCTTAGTGATGGCAAAGTCACACTCTGTCAGGGATGTGAAGCTATCAGGAAAAAAAAAAAACCAAGGCTGATGCTTGTATTGTTTCTCAAATTACACTGACTATGTATGATTATAAAGAAAATATTGGCATTTATTACTATTATAGTCAGTCAAAAACACCCATGATATTACAGTTCTGAATATCCTGAGGAGAAATAGATAGACAATGAACTTTAACACAAATTAATAATGATGTTCTTCATGGCCTTTCTGAAGAATTCCAAAATTGATGTTTCAAATGTAAGAACAAAGATACAAATGTTGTGCAAATATCCATAGAGTATATAAGTCTTTGAAACTGCTTCTCTGTTATACAAGAATATTTCTATGATTCATTCAAGTTGTTGCATATATTAATAGCTTATTTCTAATGCGGGATGCTTAATGATTATACAGAAACAGCAGCATTTTTCATTGTCCCATTAGGGACTATCTGGGTTGTTTTAATCTTTTCATTGCCATCAACATTGTTTGGAGTTGGAAATGTAGTTCAGAAGTAGACTGATGTCTACTATGCTTATTTTTTTCAACAAGACATGCCTGGGAAGAAGGAATATCCATTTAGGAATTGTTCCATCAGTTTTGCCAGTGGCCATGTGTATGTATGGGGCTTTTGCTCACATTTTTATCACAGCAGCAGAGAAGTAAACATGGATATCTATCATGGCCAAATCCCTGGGTTCCATCTCTGGTGTCACAGAAATAAAACATGGATCAAAAACATTCATGTTAAGTGTTTTTGAAGACTACAGGCTTTAATTTCTTAATGGGAAATATAGAAAATAATATTGGTTCATCTTTTGACAACAGTATGATTAACTTCCTATACAGCTTCCAGTCTGTTCTCCATTGTGTGGACTAATTTTTATGTCACAATTTGGAGTTATAGGGTGTTATCAACATAAAGAATACAACAAGCAGGTTGGGGAGATAACTTAGATGGGTAAACTGCTTGCTAGCAAGCATGACCTGACGTGTTGGCTAGAGTTTCCACCTAAAACCTGAGACAAAAGATTCTAAAACGGAGCTAAAAACAGCTTCTTAGTTGTCTCTCTCAAGTTAGCGGTAGCCTGCAGGTTTGAGCTACTATGGCAGGTTCCTAGGTGTGTGTCTGACCTGCAGTATGGCGGGAATGAGGAGTCTACAAGCGACACTTTACTCTGCTGCATGGTGGATTTAGCCTTTGCTAGTTAAAAAAACAAAAAAGTTTCTGGGCTATGCACTACTTTGATAGAACTGCTTCTGATAATTGATGGTACACATGGCTCCAGACCCAGAGCTGGCAGTAAACTGTACCACTGCCATGTTGGGAAGCTGAGTTGGGTGCAGCCAGAAGCCACAGTGGTTTTTCAATCTTACAAAGATGGATATTACACAGAGAATCTGGTTTGTGTTGTCTTTGGAATTTTTAACTACAGAAAAAGATTTGATTGTAAAAGCTGTTGAGTTAAACAAATATGTAAATTTTAAAGGTACCTTGACTTCAAAATTTGGATATAAGGATATGTTGCTTTGGAAAAGAGTCTCTGCTTTGGTTTCCACAGGAAGCCAGAGGCTGTGGATTTGTTCCAGATTAAGATACATCAGGTTTGATCAGCCAAGACCACCTGAAAGGTCTCCAATGACACCATGGCCCAGATGATCCAACATCCAAAATGTTTTCAAGGCAACTGGCTCAGAGGTTTACCCTCACAACTACTCCATAATCCTAAAATTTTCTTTGTATCCCCATAAGATACAGCGCCCCCCCCCTCCAGCAGGAAGTAGTAAGAGACACTACGCCCAAATTCCCAGCTGGCTTTGGAGATGGAATTGGCTTACTTCTTCTCTAAACCCAGGCATATTGTTAAAAAAAAAAAAAAGGTTAAGAGATTCTTGTGTCCCAAATCAGAAGAGCCCTCTGGTGTGGGACAGAGAAAAACCAATATTTTTCTTCAAAGCAGGTTGATTATAAACTTCTTCTCTAAACCCAGGCATATTGTTAAAAAAAAAAAAGGTTAAGAGATTCTTGTGTCCCAAATCAGAAGAGCCCTCTGGTGTGGGACAGAGAAAAACCAATATTTTTCTTCAAAGCAGGTTGATTATAAATGCGATCTCTTGCTAAAGAAGAAAAGGGGATATTATATAGATATAATAGGATAAAAGGGTAGATTAAGGAACTTACTTCTAAAGAGCAACAACTTGTTTAAAATGTTTTACATTGGTAAAGATTTTAGTCTATTGATACAAACTTAAAGTTAATTTTGTTATACTGTGTGCATATTTCTACTCATGATTATGGTATTATGTTTGTGCAGCTCATTTTAAATTGTAATGGATAATTAAAAATAGATTAATAATTAGTCATCTATGATAATCATACTCGTAGCCATGTTAGTTAAGTCTTCTACATGTACATAGAGATATTTCAGATAGGTAATCTTCAAATACTTCAAAGACCTACAGAATATGGCATTTAAAATATTTTTAAAATTTAGACTTTCTGGACAGTGAGACATGTCTGCTCCTGGCAACACCAATTTACTTCAGAGAGGAGGATGGGCATTGAAGACACTTCATATCTTATCTTCACCTTGGCAAAAATAGCCATTTGGGCAAGAAACTGTTCTTGCCTAGACTGCTTGACCGACTGGACATGCAGGACCCATAGAAAGGTGACCACTAAACTTTGCTTGACAAAATGGTCCTTCAGGTTCCTGCTTCACAGAGGAAACTGCCAGACATTCTACAGGACACTGAGAAAGTGACCAACAGACTCTAGTCCTGTGGGCTGAAGACAAATGCCCCAACTTTACAAAGGAACATTAGGTGACTGTCCAGGCTGCCAGCTGTCTCTGTCTACCCTGCAAGACTCCCAAAAGTTGCTTGCATCCTTCTCCCAGTTCTCAGGTAATATTATATCCTTCTGAGGTCTTTGGTGTGGTTGAAGACTAGATAGTTGTAATTTCCTCAGTTATAATAAAAAATAAGTTAGATAAAAAAAACCTTAGACTCACAAATATAGGATAGATAGAATATTTTGTTTAATTTTGCCAAAACAAATAGACTAGATATTGTAACTATAATTCTTGCTTGATAATTGTTTTGTTATATGTAATTTTACTATGTAAAAGTTAAAACCTTCCTTTAAAAAAAAAAGAAAAGGGGAAGTGCTGTGGATATCGCTCTGTATAAATAAAATGCTGTTTGGCCAGTGGCCAGGCAGGAAGCATAGGCAGGACAAGAGAGAAGAGAATTCTGGGAAGTAAAGGCTGGGAGAGGATACTGCCAGCCCCAGCCATGACAAGCAACATGTAAAGACACTGGTAAGCCACAAGCCACGTGGCAACTTATAGACTAACAAAAATGGGTTAATTTAAGATAGAAGAAGTAGATAACAAGAAGCCTGCCACGGCCATACATTTTGTAAACAATGTAAGTTTCTATGTGTTTACTTGGTTAGGCCTAAGTGTCTATGGGCCTGGCGGGTGAGAGAAATTTGTTCTGACTGTGGGCCAGGCTGGAAAACTCTAACTACACCTGACTCTGTTCTCTCAGAATTCATGTATAAGCTGGGCATGCTGATACATACCTAAAATCGTAGAAGCAGGTAGATTTCTGGGGCTCTTTGGCCAGTCAGCCTAGGCCGACTTACTGAGTTGCATGTGAATAAGAGACCCTGTGTCAAAAGACAAGGTGAATGGTATCTGAAAACCACACTTGAGGTTCTGTTCTGGCCTCCAGACACAAACACTTACATGTTCATATGTGCATGTGCAATTACACACATGCATACATATACAGAAATGTGTATGCTCGTGCACACCCACACACACCTACACACACACACACACACACACACACACACACACACACACACAAGAATATAGCCAATACTTCATACCTACAATGCATAGATCAGCTCAAATACACTTGATTTAGGATGAACAATGTGATATATATTTAACCAAAGAAAGGTAAGTTAATGGAAGAAGGAAGTGAGAATAGTCCAATTGTATGGAACTAATTCAACAATATTTATTTCACAGATCATTCTCTTTGAGTTCTCTGAGAAGACAGAAATAAAAGACATATATACCACTATCTGACTCCATTTAGCTTATCTCTGAAAGCTATAACTCAGGCTTTACAGACCTATGGTCACTTCATTGGCACCTAAACTCACAGATTAACCAAGTCTCTGCCAAGTAGAATATGTTCTTGAGAGTCCATTTCCAGTTACTTGGGGGATAACTGCTGGAAAGAGGCTACAGGAGAAACTGGAGCCTCTATTGCCCTTCTGTTGTAAATCCTAGACCTGAATCAGAATCCCACCTTAGGATTTAATAGCTGTGTGGACAGAGAAGAATCTATCTAGAGCTTGTGCCTTTGTTTTCTTTTACTATTTTCTTTTTTTAGATTTCAAAAAGCTATTGCATGTATATGAGCATTTTCCTGAATGTATTTTTGGTGCACCATCTGAGTACAGGGGCTATAGATACCAGAAGAGGGTGTTAGGTCTTCTGGAACTGGAGTTAGCTGCTGAGAACTGAACCTGGGTCCTATGGAAGAACAGCCATTGCTTTCCATTTCTAAGCTCTCTCTCCACCCACCAACCCCCTTCTTGTAGTGGATAGCCATCCCACCATTGGCCTGGAAGTTCCAACCCCCACTGAGGCTTCGGTAATGGTCACACCCACAAGGCAGGGCAGAGGAGGAAGCAGAAGACCAACGATCGGGAAGAGGGCTCTCTCTTGGTTCCTGGACTCTGGACGCTGGAGGTAGACCAAGCAGAGTTCTCCAGAGAACACCTTTGCCAGACCCTGCAACCTATCCCTTCATTTGTAAGTTACCCCACAAAATAAACCTCCCTTTTAACTACATGGAGTGGCCTTAATAATTTCACCAATATCTGGCGCCCAACGTGGGGCGCCATTTGTAGCTAGAGTTTTCCTGCCTGGCCCATAGTCAGGACAAATCTCTCTCACCCGCCAGTCCCACAGTCGCTCAGACCCAACCAAGAAAACACACAGAGACATATTGCTTACAAACTGTATGGCTGTGGCAGGCTTCTTGTTATCTGCTTCTTCTATCTTAAATTAACCCATTTCTGTTAGTCTATACTTTGCCACATGGCTTGTGGCTTACCAGTGTCTTTACATGTTGCTTCTCATGGCAGCGGCTGGTGGTGTCTCTCTCCAGCCTTCTACTTCCCAGAATTCTCTTCTCTCTTGTCCCACCTATACTTCCTGCCTGGCCACTGCCAATCAGAACTTTATTTACACAGAGCGATATCCACAGCACCTTCTACTTAATTTTTTAATTCATTTATAATGTACTCAATGGCTTCCATCCATCCTTGAAGAGATGTTAGTGTCATCTAAGGTGCATATTGTGTTTGTTTTATTTCTCCTTTTTGTTTGCAACCATTTTATTATGGTATAGTCTGCATACCCTACAACTTGCCCATGCCAATAATGTGGAATATGTGTTAGAATATTCAGTTTCACTTCCAATGTCACCACCAACTTGAAAGCACTCAGAACAGTGGTTCTCAACTTTCCTAATGCTGTGACCCTTTAATATAGGTCCTCATGTTGTGATGACTCCCAACAATAATCATAACTGTAATTTTGCTACTATTATAGATCATAATGTAAACATCTAGCATGTAAGATATCTGATATGTGACCCCTGTGAAAGGGTCATTTGACTCCTCAGAGTCTTGACCCATTGGTTGAGAACCACCAAGTTAGAGGCTTCCAAAAGAAATTCTAGCATTCTTCCTAACACACCCTCCTCACTGCACAATAAAGTATATATGTGTGTGTGTGTGTGTGTGTGTGAAAAAATGAATAATGCTAGTTTCACAAATCTTTCAAAAGCTACCCTTTTTAAAATATGTATTTATATTTAATCATATGTACGTATGGAAGGGAGGTTGCATGAGAGTGCAGGTACCCACAGAATTCAGAAAAGGACATTGGATCCCCTGGATCCAGGGTGAAAGGTAGCTGTGAACCACTTGACATAGGTGCTAGGAGCTGAACTCAAGTCCTCTGACAGAGCAGTAAGCCCCATTAGCCACCTAGCTCTCCCCGCACCCTCTAACAATCTACTCCTTATCTTTTTCCTTTTTGACATGCTTTTTTTCTCTCCCTCACTCCCCCATCCTCTCTTCCTGTCTCTGTCTCTCCCTTCTTTGTTTTCTAACTGGCAACATTGACTGCACGATCAGAACTAGGAGAAAACAGTCTGCTGTGAAGTCAAAGAGATGCACGGCAAAAGAGCAATGCATCCAAAAAAAAAAAAAAAAAAAAAAAAAAAAAAAAAAAAAAAAAACAACAAAAAAAAACCCAAACCAGCATTGCGATGCACTATTTCAAAAGTTGAAATGAATGGAAAAGTTCCAGATTTTGGGATAAACATAGGCTCTCTTTCCACTAGCCCAATGCAAGTCTTTTACCTCCCTCCTCCAATCCTTATATGAGCTAAACCCTGTTTACCAAAACAGGCATGCTGCCAGGTGAGCCACATTTACATATCTGATCTTTTCACTCAATGCCTGAAGACACTGCATAGCCAGATTCCTGATGTCCTCCTGATGTCCCTTTCTAGCTACCTTTAAGTTCTGCACGGAAAGTGACTTATTCACCCTCTACCACACACCTGATACTGTTTTCTTCCCCCTTCATTTTGCCCTTTCTCTCATACAGTACTCAAACAAGGAAATTTTGAAAGCCGGAGAGAGTAATCAAAGGAAAGTAAGAAAATCCTATGATTAACAGGCTGGGTGTCTAGCCCAGGGACAAGTGAGGTATTGATAGTGATCTCAACTGACTATGAGACACAGGCTTTTATAAATGCACTGCCCTAAGTGGGACATGGCATGGAAATTCATGCTATATGATAGATTGTTTTCTTGATCTTGAGACTAAAAGACACAAAGGGGTCATAAAATTTCCTGATGCAAATTTATTTGAATTAATGAAAATTATGGAATACCATAAATAGCACAGTGAACCAACATTGCTCTGTCATTGAGCCATCTGGTCAAATTTAACCCAGGAAAATTTTAAAGAATAACACCCAGAGAACTCAGGAAAAAGCAACTAGCAAGTGGTTCTGTGAAGCTGTCGCTTATTGCTATACTTTTGATGATGAATGTCCCACAAAGGACCAGGAACCTTATGATGCAACCATGATCCCCAGCATGATGTTACAGAAATATAGTGGATTCTTTAAGAGGTGGTCCTACTAGGAGGAAGTTATGTCATTGGAGGGTTGTCCTTGAGGGAAAATTGGAACTCTGGCCATTTTCTCATTCACTCTCCACTTCCTGGTCACCATAAGGTAAGCAGGTTTGCTCTACCACATGTTCCCCACCATAATGTTCTAGTACACCATAGGTCCAAAGAAATAGGGTCAACTGGCCATAGACCAGTGGTTCTCAACTTTCCTAATACTTTAATACAGTTCCTCATGTTGTGACTCCCAACCATAAAATTATTTCATTGCTACTTCATAACTATCATTTTGCTACTGTTATGAATTGTAATGTAAACAGGTTGAAAACCAGTGCCGTATACCAAACATTCTGAGACCATCAAAAAAAAAAAAAAATCAGTGTTTCTGCCTTTTAGATTGATGCTCTCAGGTTATTTCATCATAGTGACAGAGATGATTGTCACTACTGTGGAACTCATAGAAATATATTATAAAATGGTGATTTCTAAGAAAGCAGATTCAAAAGATGTTAGGATGTTAATCAAAAAAATTAAATTTCCATGACATGGAAGGAACAAATTCCAGGGATTAATCAACACAGTAACTATATTAACAGAAATATATATTTTTGAAAACAGCTAAGAGTAAATTTTATATTCTTACCATAAAAGTATGTAAGGTAACGCATACATTAATTAGCACAACTGAGCCATACAAGAATATATACATATTCTAAAACATGTTTTATATCACAACATACAGAATTTTTCTTCTTATCAAATAAATAACTAAGAAACTATTGGTTTGACCAGATTCAACATGTACAAGATTGTGGTAATATTGTGTTCCCCGAAATATTGTGCACCCTAATAAACTTATCTGGGGTCAGAGAACAGAAAAGCCACAATATTAAGCATAGAGGTTAGGCAGTGGCACTCACACCTTTAATCCTAGCATTCCAGAGACAGAAATCCCTCTGGATCTCTGAGTTCAAGGCCACATTTGAAACAGCCAGGCAGGTGACACATGCCTTTAATCCCAGAGAGTGACAACAGAAAGAGAAAAATATATAAGGCATGAACACCAGAAACTAGAAGCATTTGGCTAGTTAAGCATTTAGCTAGTAGCTTTTAGGCTTTGGAGCAGCAGATCAACTGAGATTCATTCCTGATGAGGACACAGAGGTTTCCAGTCTGAGGAAACAAAACCAGCTGAGGAACTGGCAATGTGAGGAAGCTGTGGCTTGTTCGGTCTCGCTGATCTTCCAGCATTCACCCCAATACCTCGCCTCAGGTTTGATTTTATTGATAGTACTTTTTAACAATTCATGCTTTCACATTAGTGAAAATATATGACAAAGTTCAAAGAGATACTAAAGCTGTGTACTACATACAGTAATGAATCTCTTCATTATGCAATATCTCACACACCACACACCCATTCTCCCCAAAATTGGTCTAGAAAGCCCCTTGGTACATTACTGAAGGAGCTCCAGATGAAGCAAACATCCTAAACACAGTCACATTTGCAATTAGAGGTTCAGTTAGGTCCATACAACTAATAATGGGTGAATTTTAAGAGAAAAGTATGACTAAAACCTCAAAATACAAACCTATACTCAGAGAGGAGCTGACAAGATGTCTTAGTAGCTGATGGCACAGGAGTTAAGAGCATTTGCTGATCTTGCAGTGGACCTGGTTTTAGTTCTCAGCACCCACATGGTGGCTCACAACTGTCTGTAACTCCAGTTCCAGTGCCTCTTTTGGGCACCAGGCACACTTGTAGTGCACATACATACATGAAAACAAAACACAACTCACATAAAATAAAATGAATAACTCTTTTAAAAATATTTTTAAAAGCTGGCTTAGTAAGTCAGTGTACTTTCCACAAAGCTTGACAACTTGGGTTCAATACCTGAGACCCATGTGGTAGAAGGAGAGAAACAACTCCTGCACGCTTTTTTTCTGATTTCCATGCACACACTGGGGTATGCATTCATTCTCTCACACATACACAAAATAAATAAGTAAACCCAGAAAGTATAGAAGTTATGATTTTAGGAAAGTTAAATAGTGGTAAATTGGGATCTCATACCCTCATTAGTAAGGAGATGCATATTTCAGATGATAAAAATAAATGGAAGGAGGGAAGGAGACAGACAGAGGAGAGAGAGGGAAAAAAGAGAGAGAGGAACAACATGCAATGCTTATTCCATGGAACATAGAAAAAAAGAGTTTTTAGTACCAAGAATAATAAACACTCACTGAGTTCATGTGGTGAGCTGATGCTTGGGATTGCAATCATTAGTCCTAATAGGGAATGACTCAGCTCAGGCAGGGAGCACTGTATGGCAGGTCTGTGAACCACAGAAAAATTGTAAAAGCCACACAAAGGACATCAGTGTCCCAGCTCACATGGCATTTTCATAAAGGAACAGGAGGTAAATGACTTTCTGAGTCTCTGTGGATTTGATTCTGCTTCTTTGCCCCTGGTTCCATTTCCTATGCCATTGATTCTCTAGGTGTCTGACAATCAGGGATCACATCCATAAAACTCTGTCTGATTTTTGTCTTCTGGTCTAGGTTACAGAGGGAGGGAACACCAGGAGACTCCACATTGGCTTGGTAGAAGAGTCTGAGAGAGAGGAAAAGCAATAGTGGGCATGGCAAAGCTCTTGCACATAACTATGTAGGTAGCCAGGATCAAATGAAGAGCACCCCAGAGGCCTCATGGGAACTATTGACAGCCTACACACTGAGATTTCATATGACTAGGTAGATGCTTGGGATATTCTCAACTCACTCAATAAAGCAACCAAGATTTCTGCCTCCTGTACTCTGGTACCCCATCTATAATACTGATGCCACCTTAATATCCCAATACCCATAACATATGACAATAGTTCAATTGTAACCCTTTTATAGAGAAGCACTGCACTGAAATGACTAAGGTAACACCATCTTGTCCTGACTTTATTTTCTGCCTACTTAGACATTTCTTAACCCTCTATCATCCCCAACAGCTATGTTCACCTTAGCAACACATTTGGGATTTCTATGACCCTGAGCATTGTCCAGATGTATTAACCCAAATAATTAAGTCTATGTAAACTAAACATAAACTAAAATAACTGAAAAAGTATACATCTAAATTGACATATTATATCTGAAATAACTTCTATGTTCTGCCAAAACAAATGTTGCAACATTACTCTGACCCTCATCTAATACTGAAGTATTTGTGGGGTTTGCCTTTAAAAATGCTGTAGCTTTGAGCTTCAGCACCAAGAATCTTTCTGAGGCACTAGTCTATTCTTGGTTGCCAAGAAAAAATTAAAGACTCTAATTTGGCCTTATATGCATAGTGATCTATAACAACTTTCTTACCTATACTATAATGCTATAATAAAAAATAAGCACAATCAGGGCCAAGGAGAAAGCTCAGTGAGTAGAGCCTTTGCTATGCAAGCATGAGGACCTAAGTTCATGTAAACTATCCATGTAAAAAAAAAATCAGATGCAGTGGTATGATCTTATAATCTCAATAACTGGGAAAGCAGAGAAAAATGGATCCCTAAGGATCATTGAATATCCAGTCTAGCCAATCAGTGAACTCTAGCTTCACTAAGAGATTTTGTGTTGAAAAAGAAGGTGGAGTGGGGCTGGAGGGATGCCTCAAGTGGTTAAGAGCACTGGCTGCTCTTCTAGAGGAGCCGGGTACAAATCCCAGCACCCATGTGGCAACTTACAGTTGTTTGCAATGCCAGTCCAGGAAACCAAATTCCCTCGTTTGGCCTCCACAAGTACTAAGCACATACATAGTACACAGACATGTATGGATAGCAATAAAGGAAGACCCCAAAGCCAACCTGTGTCCTCCATATGTACACATAGGCAATTATACCTACATACACATGGAGTCTTCCACATTCAACATAAACAACAACAAAACCATACCAGTCATGATAAACCATGAACCATTTTTCCTTATAAATATTTTGACTTTTTAAATTATTATGAGATACATATACTATAAATATATACTCATGCATAACAATGTTTCCATCAATGACAGATTTAATCCATCAAGGTGGTCCCACAAGCTTATATCATACTGTGATGGTGTAGTTATGATGCTCATTCAATGACAAAAATCACCTAATGATATGTCATTAACTAGTACATAACTATGTCATTTTAACCATTTCTATGTAAACAATTTACACAGTTGTGTAACTGTTATCTCTATAGATTTCCAAAACATTTCCACTAAAAGTCTTTAATCTCTTCTGTGTGTGTTTATTGAAAGAGAAACTCATGTAGACCAGGCTGGCCTACATCATCCTACTGTCTTTCTCTATGAATTTGGCTACCCTAAGTACCTTGTAAAAGCCTAGTCATATACAGTATTTATCTTTGATTATTTCACTGGGTGTGTATTCTTAAAGCTTATTCATGCAGCATCATGTATCAGAAGTACATTGCTCACAATGTCCTATCACATACCTATATAGACTTTTTAAATATGTTCATGGACCATTGGACATTTGAGTTATTTCCACTTATTGATATGGCAAATAGCAATATCAACATAGTGGTAGCTGTTTAGATCACACTGTCAATTCCTTAGAGTGCAATTGCTCAGTTATATGTAACTCTAAGCTTAGATTTTGAGGCTGTCCATTTGAGGATCACTTATTTTGATAAAATATACAATCTAGATTTCTCCAAGTTGAATTGTGAAAGATATTAAGCCTATAAAAATTTCTGGTGGAATCTTCTAAAAGCTTCAAAAACACCATGCATTTAGGGCTGAGAGGATAGCCCACTAACTAAAATTCTTGCCATGTACAACACATGAGCACCTGAGTTTGGGTTCCCAGTATCCTCATAAAAGGTGGGCATGGCAGCACATGGCTGTAATCACAGATCTGGAAGGTACACTCTAGGGTAACCAGGGGGCTTGCTGGCCAACCAGGCTAGCTGAATTGGAAAACTGCAGGTTCAGTGAGAGACACTGTCTTAAAGCATAAGTTGATCAATCAAGGAGGATACCAAATATCAACCTTTAGCCTTCACATCCATGTACATGCATGCATATGTGCAGCTGACCCATGTACTTAATACATACCCATATAAATGTGTACATGTACCATACACACTAAATAAGTACATAAAAATAAAACAAAATAATAAATACCCAGCATCTTGGGGAGGAGAATGCCACAATCTCATTCTTGATTCCTGACTGAAGAACACTGATTCCTTATTATACTGTTGAAAATAGAGCCATAAAAAGGAGATATATCATTGTGCTTTTGAAGCTAGTCTGAGAAGCAACTTGTGAGCTGTACTTTTTCTACTGATGCCAACAGTTTCATATTCCTATTTTTAAGGCTGCAATTGTGTGACAAATTTCTTATTTTGAACACAAAAGGCCCACCTCCCCCACTGCACACAGAGATGGGAAAGACAAATTCTCCATCATCTGTGCATTCTCTAGCCCACACCTGCACTTAAGTAGCCTCCAAAAGATCCTAACTCTCTGTTGCTTAGTCATGCTTTCTTCCTGTTTTTCATTTAACCTAGCAAAACATCTTGGGGCAACTGCTTGCTTCCCACCTCACAAATAAGAAGAGAACCATTTATCATCTCCCAAGACAGGCACAGTGTCTTTAAGCTCTGATTGCTGAAGAAGAGCCAGTTCAGAACAAATTTCATTGTTGTGTGGCTGTCCAGGGGTGCAGTGGTAGAAAGTTGCATCACCCTGGGAGTACACATATTCTTTTGATTCTTCATTAATACTGATATTTCAGTTCCAAGAATCTTGGCACAGCTCCTGAAGACCTAATTCCCAAAATTTATCTGTCTCTGGGATCCTGACAACACAGTAACTTTCCTTCCATCCATTTGGAGGGATGTTAAACTTATCTATGACATTCCCATGTGCCTCAGACAGCAAAGGTCCAATGACATTCTAACAATTCATATGGTACCAGTTTGATATCTGACAAGTTTCAAAGGGAGGAAAGGTAAAATAGGAGCTGCAACCCTCAGGACAGTCAAATCTAAGATGAAGAACTATGACACAATGTAATGTGGTGCAATTGATGAGCAAAAACTTTTCATAAATATAAACAATCCTGTACAATAAAAGAACTTCTGAAGGTATCACCATCCTTCATTTCAAGCTCTACTACACAGCTATAGTAATAAAAAACACATGGTATTGGCATAAAAACAGACAGGTGGATCAATGGAATCAAATCAAAGCCCCAGATATAAATCCAAATACCTGTGGACACTTGATTTTTGACAAAATTATACAATGGAAAAAAGAAAGCATCTTCAACAAATAGTGCTGGTCTAACTGTATGTAGACATGTGGAAGAGTGCAAATAGATCCATATCTGTCACCATGCACAAAACTCAAGTCCAAACAGATCAAAGACCTCAACATAAAAACAGTTACACTGAACCTAATAGAAGAGAAAGTAGGGAATTGCCTTGAATGTATCAGCACAGGAAAAGACTTCTTGAATAGAACACCAATAGAGCAGATGCTAAGCTCAACAATTAATAAATGGCACCTCCTGAAACTGAAAAACTTCTGTAAGACAAAGGACACTGTCAATAGGACAAAACAACAGCCTGAAGAATGGGAAAAGTTTTTTTTTTCTAATTCCACATCTGACAGATGGCTAATATCCAAAATATATAAAAACCTAAAGAAACTAGACATCAAAAAAACAAATAATCCAGTTTTAAACAGAATTCTCAACAGAGGACTCTCAGGTGGCTGAGAAACACTTCTTTATGTACATCATCCTTAGCCATTAGGGAAATGCAAATAAAAATGAGTCTGAGATACTATCTTAAACCTGTCAGAATGGCTAAGATCAAAAACACAAGTGACAGCTTATGTTGGTGTGGAGTAAGGGGAACACTCCCACACTGCTAGTGGGAATGCAAACTTGTATAGACACTTTGGAAATCAATGTGGCACTTTCTCAGAAAATTGGGAATCAATCTACATCAAGAAACAGCTATAGCACTCTTGGGCATATACCCAAAGGATGCTCAATCGTACCATAAGGACACTTGCTCAACTATGTTCACAGCAGCTTTATTCACAATATCCAGAACCTGAAAACATCCTGGATGCCCCCACAACTGAAGAATGGATGAAGAAAATGTGACACTTTTATACAATAGAGTGTTACTCAGCTATTAAAAACAATGACATCATGAAATTTGCAGGCAAATGGATGGAACTAGAAAAAAAAATCATCCTGAGTAAGGTAACCCAGATTCAGAAAGACAACTATGGTATGTACTCACTCAGAAGTGGATATTAGCTGCAAAGTAAAGGATAACCATGTTACAGTCCACAGACCCTGAGAGGCTAGGTAACAAGAATGGCTCAAGGGGGGATGCATGGATCTCCCTGGGAAGGGGAAATAGAAGAGATTTTGTGGGTGGACTGTGAGCAGTTTGGGATGGGAATATGAGAGATCAGGTTGGGGGGCCTGGATGGGGAGTCTTGAAAGAGATGACTGGAAAAGGGGGCTCATTTTGCAGTCAGGTAGAAACCTGCAAGGGAATAGAATGACCCCAGCTAAGATTCCTAGAAATAGTGGATACATAGTCTGAACTGGCCTTCTCTTGTAACCAGGCAAGACTTCCAGTAGAGAAACTGGGACACCAACCCAGCCATATAACCTTCAACCAACAGTCTTTACTGCCTATGGGAAGTGCTGGGGCAAAGGTGGTACAGACATTGAGGGTGTGCTCAACCAATGATTGGTTCAGCCTGAGACCCATTCCATGAGAGTGAGCCCACCTCTGATACTGCCTGAAGTGCCAGGATCTAGAGGCTGAATGACCCAGAGACCTTGGTTAGAACAAAACATGACTGGAGAAAAAAAAATCAATGTAATGATGCCTAACGATGTTCTGCTACATTCATAGATTGATTCCTAGCCCAGTAGTCATCAGAGAGGCTTCATTTAGCAACTGATAAAAACAGATGCAGAGACCCACAGCTCAGGGAATCCTGCAGAAGAAAGGGAGGATTTTGTGAGCCAGATGGGTGAGGAGTTGAGAACATCACAAGAAAGCCCACAGAATCAGCTAACTAGGCTCACAGGGGCTCACTGAGTTTGAACTGAAAACCAGGGAGCCTGCATGGGACTGACCTAGGGACTCTGCATATATTTTACAGTTGTGTAGCGTGGTCCTCTTGTGGGACTCCTAACAGTGAGAGCAGGGGTTGTCTCTGACTCCTTTACTGACTCTTGGACCCTACTCATACTGAGTCATCTTGCCCAGCCTTAATACAAGGGGAGGTGCTTAGTCTTCCTGCAACTTGATATGCCATGTTTTGTTGATATCCATCAGAGACCTGCCCTTTTCTGAACAGAAATGGAGGAGTGGGCTGGGGAGCAAAGGGCAGGTGAGGTGGTGGGGGGAATGGGAGGAGATAAGGTCGGGGAGAACTATAGTCAGGATGTAAAATAAAAATGTTTTAAAACCCTTGTATATAATTATAGATAATTCTCATATATATAATTTAAGGAAAATCATTTTCAAGTTTTGGAAAGTTTGTCTTTTTTCATCTTTTTGTTATCTAAAAATTCCACATATATAATATATTTTGATCATATTTATTCCCTATTACTCTCCTTTATCTCATCTCACTTCCTCAGAAACTCTTCCTTTCCCAACAAGCTCCCTGCTGCCTACTTTCATGTCTCTCTTTGTGACCGACTGAGTTTAGTGAGGGTTGCTTGCATGAGCATTAGTGGTGAACTATTTATTGAAGTATAGGTAAGTAACCAGTAGTTATACCCCTGAAGAAAAAAACTATCCATCCCCCAAAAGCCATCAACAGCCAAAAGTCCCTCAGCTAGGGTGGGCCTGATGTGTCCTCCCCTATTCATGCTGGAATGTTGACTGCTTGATTTTAGCCAGGTCTTGTGCAGGTAGCCATGGCTACTATTTTTTGTATGTATTTTTATTTTATAATGAACTTAATTTCACATATCAGCCACAGATTCCCCCATCCTCCCTCTTCTCACCTTCCAGCCCTCCCCCCAATACACCCCCATTCCTACCTCCTCCAAGGCAAGGTCTCCCCTGGGGAGTCAGCCCAGCCTGGTAGCCTTGGCTGAGTCTGCCATGGCTACTATTAACTCATGAGTACAAAAAACATATAATGTCAAGGAGACAACACTTCACAGCATTCCTCCCCATCCTTGGGCAACTATGTTCCTTCTATTCCCTTTTCTGTGATATTCCCTGAGCTTTGGAAGGGAGGATACAGATGTTCCATATAGGAGTGAGCACTCAGAGGCCACTTCATCTCAACACTTCTGCCAGTTAGAAGTCTTTGCAATAACCACCTCTTGCAGCAAAAAGCAGCTTTTCTGGCCAGGTTGAGAGCAGCACTAATCTCTGGGTATGAACATAAAAAGTTGATTTCTTTTTTATAAGTCAGTCTTTCTTCCTTAAGAGGTAGAATGTTGTTTTGTAATCATCAGCCAGTAAGGAATCCCATAGACACAAAATATAATGGTTCTCAGATACTAGCATGCCAAAAGTTGGAAACAGTTCCCATTCATCTGAGGATATTTTGCGCATGAGTACTGCACTGGGAAGAAGATTTGAAATAAATAGCCCAGAATCAGGGCGGTTATCCTATGGCTCTGAATAGCTTCCAAGAGCTCTTCCTTCCCATTCATTCATCTCTGTAAAGTAAGAAATGGGTCACAGAATCCGGATGACTGGCATTTTGCCACTGCTATATGTTGACAAGCTGAAGCAAGTTGTGAGGTTTCATCCCAAATACTTGTTTATTTTTTTTAAAAGATCATATCCTCTTTAAAAGCTAATCTGCGTAGATTTCATGCAATCTATTTTTATTGATGCCATCAAGAGACTTTCCATTTCTAAGCATGACTTGTTTGGCAATTAGCATTCTCTGGCAACCCAGGATGGACTCTGAGGAGCCCTCCTAGAAAGATAGATATCAGCTGGAAGGAGGGATATGGAGCATTTTAAGCTGATGAGCAGGTTCTGCAACTGACCGATATATACATGCTTCTCTAGGCCTGGGAAGACCAGCAAGTTCTTTATAGTATCTACTGAGCTGTTTCCCCCAACCCTCCTGCTGACTGTAGGTCAATAAAGAAGCCTGCTTGGGGAAGAGCTATAGGGTTCCTTCCAACCCAATAATTGTATCTTCTCTTCCCTGGGGCTGACCTTTAAGGACCTCAATTTTGTTTCTTGTTTTTGTTTTTTAAGGAAGTGAGTCTTCTGTTAGAGCAGCCTGCAAGGCCTTTTGAATATCCACTTCTAGGTGTGATATTTAGTAATTATTAGTGTCACAAATTATGGTATGTTTTGTTTTTACTCAATAAGCACCACTATTGCTTATACCTGTAAGGAACACTATCACTCCAGTTCAATAAAAATTCACACGAAGTCTCCTTCACCTCTTTCTCCCTTACACACACACACACACACACACACACACACACACACACACACACACACTGAAAGAGAGAGAGAGAGAGAGAGAGAGAGAGAGAGAGAGAGAGAGAGACCATTTGTTGCTTATGACTGAAAATAGTCAACCTACTTGGGACCATATCCATTAAAAAAACTACCTCTCCCTCCTCTAACAAGAATTATCTGTCAATAGCTTCTTAGCCAGGGCTGGGACCTTGGTTATTCTCCTCCTCCCATGCTGGAATGCTGACTATCTAGCTAGTTTTCCTAGTGTATGATGGGAGAGATTTTACAAAGAAAGCATGTGGTCTTTCTCAAGCTTTAAACTGATATCTTGCTCAGCAACTTTGAACCAATGAGCCTGTGGCTCTCTATCAGCTCCCTGTTCTATGGTGTGTGGAGTGTGTGGGTGGTGTGGGGTAGGTGTGTGTGTGTGTGTGTGTGTGTGTGTGTGTGTGTGTGTGTGTTTATGTTGGTGTGTGTGTTCATGAGTATGTGCAGAGGTCAACCTCTGGTATTGTTTCTCTGGCCATGAACCTTGCTTTTTACAAACAAGGTCTCTCACTAAGCTTGAGGTTTGCTGATTAAACTAATATAACTGGCCAGTGGATCCCAGGGATCCACCTGTTGTCACTTTTTGCCCAATACTGGGAATACAAATGTGTACCACTATACCTGGCTTTTGTATATGTGTTCAGGGAATCCAAATTGAGGCCTTATGCTTGAAAGGCAAGCACATTATTGACTGAACCATCTCCTCAGCAATGCCTGTTGCTCTTAATGTGCCACTGGATGATCAGGTGTCTGTTTTGTAAAGCCTCTGGAAAAGGCTTGCCATAGTAACTTATTCTTCAGGCTATCTCTCTGCTTCATGACATGACATGTCCATTTCCTGTAGGGATGGTTAGTGTGCATCTAGAAGGCAAACATACCACCATACTTCATTCTCTACTGTAACAGGATCATGTGTTTGAACACTTGGTCTCCAGGCAATTGTACTGTTTGGCAGGGTTGCAGAACCTCTAGGAGGTGGAGCCTTGGTGGAGGAAGTATGTCACTAGGAATGGGTCTTGAGATCTGATAGCCTGGCTGTTCTCTAGTTTCTCTTCTGTTCCAGATGCCATTCCTTCCCTTCCTGCTGCCATATTGTACTGACCACAATGGAATGATTCCCGGAACTAAAAGTCCAAATAAAGCCTTTCCTTCATAGTCACTTGTGTCAGAGTATTGTGTTGAAGTGAATAAGGTAATGCCATCTTGTCCTGATTCCATTTTGTGTTTGCTTACCAGTGTTCTCAACCTGTGGGCCATGATTTTTTGTTGGGGGTGGGGGGGATAAAACAACTCTTTCACAGGGGTCACATATCAGATATTTATACTATGATTCCTAACAGTAACAAAATTACAGTTATAAAGTAGCAATGAAAATAATTTTGGGATTGGGGGTGTCAGCACAACATGAGGAACTGTATTTAAAGGGTTATAGCATTAGGAAGGTTGAGAACCACTGCCTTAGATGATTCTCAGCTCTCTACTCCCATAACAGCCACTCCCACTGTGGCAACATATTTGAGATTATCTGTGACCCTGACCACAGTCCAGATGTATTAACACAAACAACTAATGTTTGTGCAAACTAAACATTAACTGATAGAATTATGAATCAAAATTAATTGTCATGTTGTGTCTGAAACAACTACTGTGCTCTGGCAAAACAGGTATTGCAAGTTTACTCTGACCCTCATCTAAGATTGATACAATTGTGGGTTTTGGCTTTAAAAGCACTGTACCCCTGAGCTTAGGAACTAAGAGTCTTTCTGAAGAACTAACCCACCTTTGGTCACCCACCCAAAATAAAGGACTCTTGTAATTTTATTGGCTTAATGGGTATGGTGGTCTGTAACTTTCTGGAGTAGATTATTTCAGTGTCACTGCCACAGGAAGTAACTAATAACACTCCCTATTTAGGCATGCCATTTATTACATTATCACTAAAAACACTGAAAAGGATATCTGGCATTGACCCAGACCTGGAAACATCATGAAAATCATAAAGAAATAAAAGTCTTTCCGCGCTACTCTGGGACGGGTCCATACGGCGTTGTTCTTGATTCCCGTCGTATCTTAAAGGGAAACTTACACAATGTCCAGAGTCCTTGATGTCCTGCAGATGAAGGAGGAGGATGTCCTCTAATTCCTTGCTGCAGGAACCCACTTAGGTGGCACCAACCTTGACTTTCAGATGGAGCAGTAGTACATCTACAAAAGGAAAATGACGGTATCTACATCATAAATCCGAAGAGGACCCGGGAGAAGCTGTTGCTTGCAGCCCGTGCTATTGTTGCCATTGAGAACCCTGCTGATGTCAGCGTCATCTCCTCCAGGAACACTGGGCAGCGAGCTGTGCTGAAGTTTGCTGCCGCCACTGGAGCCACTCCAATTGCTGGCCGCTTCACCCCTGGACCTTCACTAACCAGATCCAAGCAGCCTTCAGGGAGCTGCGGCTTCTAGTGGTAACTGACCACTGACCCAGGGCTGACCACCAGTCTCTCACAGAGGCATCTTATGTCAACCTGCCTGCCATTGCTCTGTGTACCACAGACTCTCCTCTGCGCTACATGGACATTGCCATCCTGTGCAACAATAAGGGAGCTCACTCAGTGGGTCTGATGTGGTGGATGCTGGCCGGGGAAGTACTCCGCATGCGTGGCACTATCTCCCGTGAGCACCCATGGGAAGTTATGCCTGATCTTTACTTCTACAGAGACCCAGAGAAGGCGGCTGTGACCAAGGAGGAATTCCAGGGCGAATGGACCGCACCAGCTCCTGAGTTCACTGCTGCTCAGCCAGAGGTGGCAGACTGGTCCGAGGGTGTGCAGGTGCCCTCTGTGCCCATCCAGCAGTTCCCTACTGAAGACTGGAGTGCCCAGCCAGCCACTGAGGACTGGTCAGCAGCTCCCACAGCACAGTCCACCGAGTGGGTTAGCGCCACCACCGAGTGGCCCTGAGCTCCTCTGCAGACACCTGAGCAAAGGGGAAAAAGGTGGAAGGAAAATAAAGATCCTACAAGCTGAAAAAAAAGAGAAATAAAAGTAAGAAAGGTATGATTCCACACAAATCAGACTGGCAAAACCATGAAAAGCACGCAATGTAGAAAAATTGGAACCACACGCATGAGTAACTAGAAGGAGAATTGCTATAATCACTTTGGACATGATTTTGCAAAGTCTATTGAACTCAAGATGAATGTAGTCTACAACACAGAAATTCCACTTGGAGAGAAATCCCTGTGTCCACAAAGAATGAAACATGTAAAAGTTTGCTATAGCATTTGTTGTTATAACAAATTTTGAAAAGGAAGCTCCAATAGCCAGCATTAGGGAACTAGATAAATGATACATTATGAAAGACACTGTCATGGGGCCCATCAAAATCAAGAGTTCCTAGAATGCATTAGGCTGAATAGAAATAAGAAACAAGTTGTCAAATATTTGTTAAAATAAACTATTTGTAGGAGTTCTTAATTTTAGAAAAATCCATAGGCAGTGAAAGTCTGAGATGGATCATTTGGTTAGGATTGATCAGCTCTGGAAGGGAAGAAGTAATGGAAGTTTCAGGATGATGCCTGGACCACTGTGTTTCTTTTCAAATGCTTTGAAGTGTCTGCAATAAAACATAACCATGTGTTAATTTTTTTTTCTGCGAGTCTCTTTAAGGGGTCTTTTCAAATATGAGATGTGTCATATTTGATGTTCATTCAACAATATTAGTTTTAAGGGGCAGGAAATTTAGTAATACCTGATGGGCTACTATTCCTTATTATTTAAGAACCTTGGTAAATAATAATAATAATAATAATAATAATAATAATAATAATAATAAGGTGCTACAGATGTAGCTCAATGGCTGAGAACTTACTTGACATGCACAAGGCCTTGTATTTCATCCCCAGAACTGAGAAGGAAAGACGAGAGAGAAAGCAGGGGAAAGGAGAAAAGGGGAGGGGATGGGACGAGAGAGAAGAAGGAGAAAATAAAGGAGAAAGGGAGATATTGAGAAGAGTGGAAAGTAGGAGAAAGACTGGGAGGGAAGAAAAGGGAAAAAAGAAAGAAAGAGGAAGGAATTGGGAAAGGAGGAAGGATGAACAGGGGAAAAGAGGAAAAGGAAGAAAGGATAAAAGAGGAAGAAAGCAAGAGGGAGGGAGGAAAGGAGGAGCAGAGAGGAATGAGAGGGAATGGAGGAAAGGAAAAAAGAGAGAGAGGGAGAAATCCTGATACCACCTGGGATGAAACATGGACTCCCACTCATCAAAGTCAACGCTTATAATTTATTAAGAATGTCTGGTGCCCTAGCTAGGGTGACTATTGCTGTGATGAAACACCATGACCAAAGCAACTTGGGGAGGAAACGGTTTATTTGGCTCATATATCTTGAATCACAGTTCACTGAAGGAAGTCAGGAACCCAGAAGCAGGAGCTGATGCAACCATCATGGAAGGGTACTGCTCACTGGCTTACTCCCCATAGCTTGCTCAGCCTGCTTTCTTATAGAAGCCAGGACCACAAGCCCAGGGATGGCACCACCCATAATGGGCTGGGCCCTTCCTCACCAATCACTAATTAAGAAAATGCTATACAGGCTTGCATATAGCCTGATTTTAGGAAGGCATCTTCTCAATTGAGGTGCCTTCCTCTCTGATAACTCTAGCTTGTGTCAAGTTGACATAAAACTAGCCAGGCCATCTGTGTTCCATGAAGAACTATGACCCAAAGCTCTACCAAAGTATCCTATGTAGCTGTCAGATAATCATGAATAGTGTTAATGATCTGAGAATTTATCTTTTGCTACTTTATCTAAAACAATTCCAAAGTACAGTGGTTCTGTAATATTGATTATTTGAAGGACCACAGAACTTTTTTGGTATTTTGAGAATATCAAAGAAAAGAAAATATTAGAAAATAATTGCAAAATCAGGCCTGAACTCATTAGTAAGGAGGCTGTTTACTGCTGTTTGTAAGTAGGATTATGCAATTACACTGAACATGAGAAAGCTATTATTATTACAGATTGTAAAAAAGAACCACTTTCTCTTCTCCAAATGACCTTGAAACTGTAAAAATAGTAATAATAAATTTTCAAAGTGGGTAAAGTAAAAATGAGGGAGTACACTGACCATAGTAAATAAAGAATATCAAAAGTCACTAATTATTTCTTTCCCAAACATATCATTAGTAGACATAACATTTGTAGCAGGAAGTGAGTTTTAATTTTGCTGGCATACTATGCAAAGATTTTTTTTCCCTGCAAGTTATATTGTTCAGTTGAAGCGGTGCAGAGTGTCTTATCTGGGGAATGGTCAGAAACCTCCATTGCCACTAACTGAAAATGAAAGACACGGAAGCCATTCATGAGGCATGCTGTTGGGAACTTCAGTGTTTCTCTTGCTCTGTATCTTCACAATATTACTTGGGTCCATAAATATTACATCATGTTGCAGAATATTAGTTTAAGAGATGTTACTTTCATTTATTTTGTGGAATGTTTAATGATATAAAGATGTGTTGTATTCACTTATGTTGCATATTTTTAACTCTATAAAGCTGTGTTACTTTGCCTGTCTAAAACACCCGATTGGTCTAATAAAGAGCTGAATGGTCAATAGCTAGGCAGGAAAGAAAAATAGATGAAGCTGGTGGTCAGAGAGAATAAATAGGAGGAAAATTCTAGGGGGAAAAAGAGGAGAGAGAAGCAAGAAAAGGGGGAGAGGACAAGAGTCCAGCCATACATTCACACAGCCAGCCACAGAGTAAGAAGGAAGGAAAAAAAATATAGAATAAAGAAAGGTAAAAAGATCAGAGGCATAATGTAGTTAAAGAGAAATGGGATAATTTAAGTTAGAAAAGCTGGCTAGAAACAAGCCAAGCTAAGGCTGGGCATTCATAAGTAAGAATAAGTCTCTGTGTATTTATTTGGGAGCTGGGTGGCAGGCCTCCAAAGAGAAAAAACACTACAGCATCATATAGGACTTATGTGATCAGAATTGTCCCCTCTACGTGTTTTTTTTTTTTCACAAATAAAAAGAAAATAGGTATTCTGAGCTGCTTCCCTAGTTTACAATTTCATATGTGTATGTGGGTGAGTGAGATTGTGGATGTGTATGCAGTATGTTTGTGTGTATGAGAGTTATGTCATGTTTGTGCATGAGACACAGCATTAACATATGTGAGTGCAGGTCAGAGGATGACATTAGGTGTTGGTCCTCATCATATACTTTGTTTGACATGGGCTGTCATGTTTGCTACTGTGTATACCAGGCTAGTAGACCCATGAATTTCAGGGAATCTCCCATCTCTGTCTCCTATCTCTTCATAGGAATGCTGAGATTACAGATGCTAAAGCTACATGTTCAGTTTCTATGTGGGTTCTGAGTATTTGAGTCCACATTGTAAGATCCTCATGCTTGTATGGTGCATTGAGTCATCTCCTCAGCCACTTGTGATTTTTGTTTTAATAGCCAAGATTCCTAAAATAATAAAAATAGTAAACCCCATTTGGCAAAAAAGCAAATTTTTCTCTATTAACAAAATTATCCAGATTGCAGAAAACTACTAACCCCAGTGTCCTAAAAATCATAAGGATTGTGGGTTGATGTAGGTGTAAAGAGAATGAATTTAGAAAGTATTGAAAATAATTATTTATCATCACCCCCTATTACTTTTCCTATATCCACATGACTCCAGCCCACTAACAATTCTCACTGTCCTAGTGGGCAGCAGGTACTAAAACATACTTGCTTAATCCTGTACTTAGCATACTGTCCTTTGGGATTAGTGGGCTTTATCCAAGTAAAACTACATAAGACTTAGAGGGTCATAGCTCACTGAAAGTTTTGTGATATCATAGCAAAGTGGGTGTGTGAGGTGTCTGTGCACAGAAATACTGGTTAAAGAGTTGCCTTACTAACTTCTTGGGAAATCCTTCAATTTCTAACTTAGTTCATTATTTTGATACTTAGTTCCAACACTGGTATGTAGGACAAAAAAAAAAATGTTCCCCAGTTTGCAACTAAAGCATTTATTCTCTGTATAAGGAGAAAAGGATAACACATTTCCTAACACATTTGGAAAATCAAATGCAGAGGTTTCTGAAGGTCACCTTCCCTCAATCGACCAATGCTTAGACAGACTAGTGTTGGAGCTCTTGCTATACAGTTGCAGCAGCCATAGATATTGGAAACCACACAGTAAATAATGCTGTCTAAGCCTTGGTTCTCATGATTCCCTAAACAATAAAATGAAACAATCAAGGGTACCAACTTATTTGTATAACATTCACATTGCAGTGTGCATTATAAGTCATCTGAGTATGCTTTAAAGCATACAGGAGGATGTGCATAGCTTATATGCAAATATTACACCATTTAATAAGGAGAACTTCAGAGTTCTGGCATCATGATATCCATCCAGAATCCTAGAACCCATTCCCTATGGATACAGAGGCACAGTTGTGCTTCACAGTCCTCTTTAAAAGGTTGGTACTTCTGAAGAGACATCAGATTACAAGCTAAACAGAAATCAGCAGGAAGCTAATCATATGCGGCTAAAAGCTAAAGTGCTTGTTGAACATACTTGAGACCCTGGGCTTGATCCAGAGCACAGTGGGTGGGTGGGGGGAGGAAAGAGAGCACATGTACAGAAGAAGAAAAGATGAAAGGGAGAAAATGGATGAAGAGGAGAGGGAAGAAAAGAAGGAATGGAAAGAGGATTGGAGGAAGGAATTAGCAGGTTCTTGATAAGAAGAGACTCAGAAAAACATAAACAGTTTCAGTTTCTAAGTATAGAAGTGTTGCTGTGGGACAGTCTTTCTGTAAGCTGTGAAAACGTTGCTACCATTGGTTAATAAAGAAGCTGCCTTGGCCTATGGCAAGACAGGTTATAGCCAGGCAGGAAATCAAGCAAAGATATAGGAAAAAGAAAGGCAGGCAGAGTCAGAGGATACGCTGTGAGCTACCAGGGGAGCAAGACATAAGAGAACAGAGGTAAAGCCACGAGACACATGGTAATACATAGATTAATAGAAATTGATTAATTTAAGATGTAATAGATAGCTAACAATAAGCCTGAGCCATAGACCAAACAGTTTGTAATTAATGTTAAGCCTCCAACTGGTTATTTGGGAACAGGTGGGCAAGTGAGATTCATCCAACTACAAAGTGTGAAGAGCCTACCTGTGGATTTTGTTCACTATAATGATGACCTGGACAGAGAGACATTTGTTTGGATTTGGCAAAGGCAAAATACATTCCTCTCTTTCAAAACTGTCTTCATTCTCTCTTCGCACTGTTACTTAATGGCTTCCACCTCAGAATATCAATGTAGTATTCCATCTCAACTGGCTCTAAATTAGATTTTTTTCTTCAAATGTTCTCTTTACACTAGCTAGTGGTCTGTTCTACAAAAAGACAATGTTTATAACAGGTTCTAAAAATATATTCTTCAAAGAAAGAAAAAGTTTCAAACACTGACACAGACAGTCCTAAGCATGGTGATTTGTAATGATTATGAGATAGTCACTTGGACTACTCATGTTTATCAAAAAGAAGTAGCATTGCAAAGAGCAAAGCACCATCCAGATTTCAGGCCACTTAAGGTGAGGCTTAAGATACAATAATCACTACCAATATATATGAGTATACAGAATGGTTAATATTTCTTTGCTATTTATACAACCTGTTAGAATGAAATGTCCTCTTAAATATCTGAGAAGTAAAGCTATCATGAAGAGAGAAAATGACAGTATTATCTATGTTATTGAAAGCCCTGCATTATCTGAAAGATAGTCCTATTAAGCAAGAACAAAATCAAGGAGAAACCTTGTGTCCATTTTCTAAAGAAACCTGGTTCACTCCAGAGGCCAAAGGCACTCAGTTATCTAATGGACTAGCAAGAGAAGATGGATCCTAAAGCCTTTTGCAATCCTAATATGGACGGATCTTGATTCATGAGAGTCAGCTTAATATTACAACCTGGGCCACATTGTACAAGAATAGAATTCAAAGGAGGTCATGGGTAAACTGCAGCATGCTTCATTTAGATCTTAAGTTATAAAATATAACACAAACATGTAAAGTTCCCAATGGACTCCATAAAATGTACTATCTTGTTATTTTCTTAACAAAGATGGAGCTGTAATACATGTTTGTAATCCTGTACCACTGCTATTCTGATACTAGATGTGAGAAGAGAAACAACCTGTATCACATTTTAGTGACTATAGAAAGATGCTATACTGGTGTATTGATGCACTGGTGGAACCCCTGCACTCATAATAGAGAAGCAGGAGGGTTATAGTTTTTTGTTTTGTTTTGCTTTTTTTGTTGTTGTTGTTTTGTTTTTAAATAATTTTTTCAAAGATTTATTTTTTACTATGTATACAGAAGAGGGTGTCAGATCTCATTGCAGATGGTTGTGAGTCACCATGTGGGTGCTGGGAATTGAACTCAGGTCCTCTGGAAAAGCATATTGGTGAAATTATTAAGGCCACTCCACATAGTTAAAAGGGAGGTTTATTTTGTGGGGTAACTTACAAATGAAGGGGTAGGTTACAGGGTCTGGCAAGGGTATAGTGCAGTCCGGCCATGTTCTCTGGAGAACTCTGCTTGGTCTACCTCCAGCGTCCAGAGTCCGGGAACCAAGAGCAAGACCTCTTCCCAATCCTTGGTCTTCTGCTTCCTCCTCCGCCCTGCCTTGTGGGCGTGACCATTACCGAAGCCTCAATGGGGGTTGGAACTTCCAGGCCAATGCTGAGATGGCTATCCACTACAAAAGCATTCAGTGCTCTTAACCTCTGAGCCATCTCTGCAGCCCAAGGTTATAGTTTGAGGATAGCCTTCACTGCATAATGAAATCCTACCTTAAGAAAGGGGAACAAGGGAAGGTTGGGATCTATCTCAGTAGGTACTCTGTCTGCCTTAAGTATCAGGATCTGACTTTGATCCTCAGAATCCCTGTTGGTTTTTTTTCTTCTTAAAAGAATAATCAGGCACAATAGCTATGTGCTTATAAATCCAGTACTAGGGAGGCAGAAGCAAGCAGATTTCTGGGAGTTGTTGACCAGACAGCCTAGCTCCTTAGTGAGACTCAGAACAATGAAAGACCCGCTGTCATAAAAGGAAGTTGGCTGCAGTTACTAGCATAAGAACTACATGACATCAAGCCAGCCAACTTTTCAGCATAGCCATGGAAGGGGTTCATGAGGAGCTTTGACAGTTGATGGCTGATAGGGGGTGAAGTGTTAGTTTTTTTAGGAATATAGTCTGTCTGGTAGATCACCCATTCTTCAGTGAATGGTCTTACAGTAACAGACATATGGGCAGCACTAATTGAATAAACTGAGCTATTTTAAAAGAAAAAAAGGACAGAAAGTTGGGAGAGTATTATTGGAAAGCATTGAGGGAGAGTGAAAGGGAAATATGATCACAATGCATAGTTTACATGAATGAAAATTAAAAATTTTTATAGATGTCTATATATGTATACAGTCAGGGTGGATGTCACATGAGAAACAACACCTGAGATTGATACATCTGTCCCCTACAAGCACATGTGTAAACATAGCACATACACATACAATGGGAGTTGGAGAGGAAAAAAACACATGTGCATAAGCAGTTAAAACTCAATAAATTTTCACCAATTTCCAATTAAGCAGATGTGATTCATGCAAGTTTAATACACACAATATCAGAGGGAAGGGTTAGAAAAACAGAAACCACCTTTTAAGAATTACTTACAGTGACTTCCAACTAGAGCCTCCAAGTAGAATTTCCCGGCAACAGGACCACTTAGCATTTATATTAATGGCATTTAGTGTGTCAAAACTAAATGGGAGTTTGGGGAGAACAGCAAGTACTATTGTTCAGAAAACACTGCCAGCCTGTTTTTACATATATAAAGGCTCATTCAGGATTCCTTTAAACATGCAAACATTAGATTTTAATGTACATCATAAATATAGCAGCCTCCTTATATGGATAGCATTTTACTAGGTTAACTCTCCATTAACCTCAATTTATCTACAATTCAGTTCATCAGTCATTGAGTATTAGATGATACTAAATGCCACAGATTAAAAATAAAATAGTACCCCAATGTCTGAGCTCTAATAGTGCAAAGAAAAATAAAGAATTGTACAAAAATAAATCTAAGTATAGGGGCATAAGGAAATGCTATTGTTTTTTATTTGCTTGCTTTAGGTTTGAGATTGAGGGTCTTTTTCTTTTTGGGGTGTTCATGTGTGCACGTACATGTATGTGTGAATGTGTGTGAGTGGTAAAGTGTTTACACAGTTGGTTTGTTGGTTAACAGGGTTTGGTTTTGTTTATCTTTGTTATTTTTTGATACAGGGTCTTACTCTGCAGCCTAGGCTTCCCTAGAACTGACTATGTACCCCAGAGTAGCCTTGGACTCATAGTGATCCTCCTGCCTCAGCCTCTACAGTACCAGAACTATAGGCAAGTTACCACACCCTGCTTTTCTTTTGGGTTTGACAGAAATTGAGGGGAGTATCACAGAGATAAAATGGTACAAAGTGTTAAAAAGGAATAGATTCTCCTGATGCTGCTGAGAAGACTCCAGCCCAATACAAGAAATATCTGTGTCGTGTCTTTCTGGATTTTATTAACAGTAGGTCATCTCCAATTATTTATTAATTTTCTATCCAGAATATTGTTTTTCAGAACTCCCTGAAAAAAATGGCATATGGATTCTTGGGCTAAAACACATACATACACACACTAGATATTAACAACATAAATCATATATTACTTGTCAACCTTTATATTAGAAGAACTGTCCATCATGTTATTTGATGTTGGCTCTGGCCAAGCCTCTGGCATAAGAGGCTTCAAAGATTTTTTTTTCTTTTAGACAAAAGTTATCTCCTATATGTAATGTGCCTAAAATCTGGTAAGCACTGAGTAAGTGTTGGGCTGCTCACTATTCCACCTGCTGAACCACACCCATTTTCAAACCTTGTTACTGTTGGCATGCCATCAAATATGGTTTCATGACATATTAAGTCTAGAGCAAGTTCACACTGTGGCACTAGTAAAGATATTAAGCTGTAAGGCAGAGTGTCTGAGAAAGCAGGGTCAACCGACTCCCTAAAGTTGTCCTCTGATCTGCACACATGCACTATGGCATACACATGTAGAATAAATACCTATAGTAAATAATTACCTTTTTAAATCTATAAATCTTTTTTAAAGTTCTTGACAGGTAAAGCTACTAACAATTTACTGAACACAAGTGTGTAGTCACTACAGCTATTAAAAAGTTGCTTCCATAAAAAAGTAACTTTCCATTTTGATTCCTTCTGTTGTAATGTATATACTGTTCTCATTTTAGAACTTTGTACCTCAGACTTTTACATAGTGAGGGGGATTTTTATATCTCATCACTAAAAGGAAGTGATAAATGGCTGAGTGGTGGTGGCACATTCCTTTAATCCCGGTGCTTGAGAGTCAGAGGCAGGTGAATCTCTGAGGCCAGCATGGTCTACAGAGTGATTTCCAGGACAGCCAGGGATATGCAGAGAAATGTTGTCTCAAAACACATAAAAATAGAAATGATAAATGATATAAGTAGTAACTTAAATATCATGGGTTCACTATTATATAAACTGTATGCATACCAAAATGTCACAATGAATCCCATTAATAAGTGTAATTATTGTCTGTCTATTAAAATTAATTTACTTAATCAAGGCATGCTGCTGTGGGATGTGCTGTATGTCAAATGTGTTGATCTGATTGGTTAAAATAAATAAAGTGCTGATTGGCCAGTAGCCAGGCAGGAAGGATAGCTTAGGTGGGACAAGGAGGAGGAGAATTCTGGAAAGTGAAGGCTGGGGCAGGGAGATACTGCCAGCCGGCCGCCATGACAAGAAAGAGATAAGGTACTGGTAAGCCACACGCCACGTGGCAAAGTATAGATTAATAGAAATGGGCTAAATATAAGAGTAAGAACTAGACAATGGTAGGCCTGAGCTAATGGCCAAGCAGTTTAAATAATATAAATGGCTGTGTGTTTATTTTACAAGTGGGTTGTTGGACTAACAGGGCTTGGTGGCACCTGGAGAGAAGCTCTCCAACTACAACATGCACATAATGTACATGCATATGCACATGTATATAATCTCAGGACTTGGGAGATGGAAGCAGGAGGATCAGGACTTCAACATCATCTGCCCTTACATAATGAGTTTGAGGTCAACCAAGGATACTTAAGACCCTGTATCCAAAAATAATAATAATAATTTTTAAAACATCAAATAAATAGAAGCAATCCTAATGAATTAACTTAATTTTAAGATAAAGTAATGAGATAACCCCTTCTCTACAAGGCTACAGGATCCATCTATTTTTTCATAACAAACCGAAGAAAAACTTAGTATCTAGTTATCATTATACCCCAAGTCAAAGAATGCACAACATTGAACTTCAAGTGTTGAAAATCCCACCTATTGTTCTGATTTTCTGGCTTCAAACTCACACAAATAAGAAAAAAACCATGTATTAGACTTTTCCCTTATAAAACTATAAAAACAAAGTATACTTATTTTAAAAAGATAAATAGACACAATGATCAACATTCTACCTAATGTCTGTTAAGCTGACACATCTATGCAGATCATGCTCTAGTAACAGTCATATGCTATAATGTCATTCTTTCTTAATCAGCATGTTCTATTTAATGCCCACATTCAGTTACACCACAGGGGGGTTGAGATGCATGTTCTAAAGAGCTGATTATTAGAATCTGAAATGCACCTGGCACAAGTACAGAAAAGTGGTGAAAGAAATATCAATATCTGAACCATTTTTTTATAGTAATTGGTGGGTGACATATTTCCAGCAGATTTCAATTCTGTCCCATTATATATCCAGATCATACCTCTAGTCATTTAAAATAACAAAATATACTCAATCCCTCCAAAGAGAATGGGGATAAGTCTGTGAGAGCTTCCAGTACACGGGAGGGGTAGACATGAGAAGGATCAAGAGAACAAGCACAGCCTACACTACTTAGTGATTCTAAAGTTGGCTCAGGGTACATGAGACCTGATTACAAAAAAATGTGATGATCAAATATAACCATTAATTAATGTTAGAGACAGGTGAGTGAATTTGTTAGGCATTGATTATAAAATACCTGAACTGGATACTTAAACATTGAATTAAATAATGCTTAATTATTTAAATGTTTATGCCTACCATACTTCCAATGTTGGGAAAATACTGAAACAGTTGGCTGGTATTCATGCTCCACCAATACATGTGATAGAATGATTGTTTTCTATTGCTTTAAACATTCAGTGTTTGCTTTCTAAAATATTTTATCATAACATACACAAAAGCCCACTCATTTCTACTTTATTCCCTTTGGGATTTTGTTTGTTTGTTTTAAGTTTCAAAGGCTAGGAAAGGAGACATGCACTCATGGATTATTCTCCCAGCTGATTAAAATTTTTACTTTATGTTATCACAAAATTTTTGAACAGAGAAAGAAATGATTTGTGGCTTACTTCTAAACAGAAAGTAAATGCTTGTATTGAAAGTCTCAAGACTTATTTTGAGATCCCAGTCTTTCAAACATTATATATCTTGCCAAAAGTCCTCAGACTCTCAGGGCTCTGAGCCATGGATGATAAATTCCTATGTTTCTTAGAAGATCTCATAAATTCCTTGTTACAAACACCTCATGAACAGATCTAGTATCTACCAACACTGCTGTATCAGTTAGCTATGGCTATATAATCCCTAATCTCAGTGTGTCAAAGCAATGATGAAGATATGTTCTGCCATCTCAGGATTCTGAGGCCTGACAAGGTCATTCTTTTGGTCTAGTCTGAGCTCAGGCATATGTCTGAAGTCATAAATTTCACATTCTTAGCTGATTTCAGTCTTAGTGAGCCTGAAACAATAGTTGGGATAGTTGATTTAAGTCTCTATGAGTTTTTCCATCCTTGCCTTCCTTGGGATTTCACAGAAACAAAGATGGAAGTTACAAAGTCCTGGGAGATGCTGACTAGAAAGCTCAAAAAGTCCCTCTGTATTTTTCAGAGGGAACCACCCCAGGTTCTAAGAGGGTAGAGAGGTAGACTCCACTTCTGAATGCTACCCATGCAAAAAAATCAAAGGCTGATTTTAATCTACTTCAAGGAACTGAAAATCACTCTTGCCTATGACAAGCTCTGTCTACATCTTTTCAGAAACCTGGAGAAAAAGACTGACCAGGACTGAGGAGATGGCTCACTGGATGAAGCAACTGGTACACAAGCATGAGGCCCTGACTTCACATCCCCAGAGACCAGTGAAAGCAGACCTGGTAGCATGCATCTGTAATCCCAGTGCTACTACAAGAAAATGGGAGAGGCAGAGATAAGAGGATACTTGGAAGTTGGAGAACCAGCAAAGCAACCCTAGCTCAAGGAAAGTACCTACATCATGACCTAGTAGCATATGTACATCAGTACATGCACATGCATGCACACACACACATACACACCACTCATGGGACAAGGACCTTTGTCATACCTATAACTTCTATATGGCCACCTTAAAGTGGGATTTTTTTCATGTGTTTTTTCCCTAAGTACAGAAGACTGAAGGACATCAGATCTAATATAACACATTATGAATTGTGTTTGTGCTTTTAAAACTATAAAAACTGAAAACAAATCTAAAAGATAGAGACCAGACAATAATTCTAATTATTTTAGTATTTACAAAGTCATCATTTGCAAAGTTCTGTTATTCTTTGAATGGCGTATTAATTTTAAAATCAAGTAGTTTTTTGTTTTGGTTGGGGTGGTTAGAAATCAGAACCTCACATATTCTAAAGAATAACTATATAAATGAAGGTGACAATATCATCACTATTCTCCTTTGTATGATATCATTAATTCCCAATCACTAAACAGTATGCTATACATTCCTGTGTAAACAAGTGAGAAAGTAAATCAATAATAAATTATTATCATCTCACCACTGATAAATACCCCCATGTCATCTACTTTATAGGATTGTCTTGGTCATTAGATAGATTGACATATGTAAATTTCACCAAACAAAATAAATAATCTATAATATTTTGTGTAATAATAATTATTATCACCAACTGTTTGTTTGTTTGTTTGTGACAGGGTTTCTCTGTGTAGGGCTGGCTATTCTAGAACTCACTATGTAGACTAAGCTGGCCTTGAACTCACAAAGATCTGCCTATCTCTGCCTCCCAAGTGCTGGGATTAAAGACGTGCACTGCCACCACCTAACTGAGTCTGTCTTTTAAGTAATGGAATTTTTATGCTTAGTTGTCAAAATCAATCTTTGTACTTCTGTAAGACATAGCCAAAAAGGTGAAATCAAGTAATCTGTAATGATAGATAGACAGAAAGACAGAGGACAGGAGAGAGCTGCTGTAAGCAAAACTGTGAGTGAAGTGGGGGCAGACTGCATATGAAGTCAACTTCATAGGCACATGTTCAATGTCTGTCTTGTACTGGGAACCATTGTATAGTTTATAAATATTGAAACATTAGATAATTTTCAACAAACATTAAACATGGGCACAATCATGATCTACCTTTTTCAGAGGGAGAAATTGAGGCATGAGGAAGGTCCATATTAGAAACCTGAAGAACTGTGAATAAAATACTGATAGCTCTGCCTTTAGAAGGCATGCTCAATTCTCTACTCTCTGACATTCCCCACAAATCCTTCCTTTGGACCAAAGTGTGGCCCCACAGCTAGCCAGGTATATCCTCTGTTAGATTTAACTATCTGGGGAGCTAACATTCAACAGACTGCTTCACATGACTTAGTCAACACAAGCCTAAATGCCAAGAGTTAAAGGATGCAAAGCAGTCAGAAACAGTAATCACAAAAATCTATGAGGCACTGTGCTAGGTGTTCCATCATTCCAAAACATGATACAATGGGGCAGAAATCCCAAAGGGTGCAGCTAGAACTGGAGGAAATGGGGGTTTGCCATTTATATGCATCTATGCTCAAATTCCAATTGACCAAACAAGGACAATGGGTTTTGTGCTCATGGGACTGTCCAATTCTTGTTTCTGATCCTAACCTAGCTGATGACAAGACATGGTGCTCTGGGGACATATTTTTGTTCTTGTAAAATAAGAACAAAGAGACAGACTCTCATTTGTTCTGCGACAAAGATTTGTTTCTTAAGTGCTTATTAATGTTCCTCTGAGGCATGTTGAGAATGCATCATGCTTCAAACTCTGCTTTGGTCTTACATAAATTCACAGATGCCAGGGTTCTCTGGGTATCTCCTTCTGGGCTTTTACATTCATTTTCCAGTACACCAAAATTACAATAATAATTTTTAAAAACCTTCTGTAGCTAATGGCATTCATTTTCCTATGATGCTAAAAAGCCCTGGGTAATCAGTAGTAGCTTACCTCTGGGCATAGGGAGACTTACAAAATGCCCTGACAAACAAATTGAGAGGTCAAGTGCAGTCCATCATAGTAGATTGATCCTGGCAGTTGGTCAAGTTGTGTCTGCAGTTAAAAGCAGAGAACTAGTGCTTTTGCTCTGCTCCCTTTCTACATTTTATATGGTCAAGGATCCCAGTCGAGGGAATGGTGTCTCCCAGGGTGAGCACTTCTTCCTACATGAGTTAAAGTAGCCAAGATAATCTACCACAGGTATGGTAGGAGATTCATCTGCCAGATGATCTTAGATCTTATCAAGTTGACAACTGAGATTAACTATCACAGAAGTTAATAAATTTGTAGTTCTATCTGAGTTTTCTCTCTGACTTTGAACCACAGCTAATCAGTGTGATGAAAGGTATGTGCTTTCTACAGTTAAATTCCTGCTTTCTTGTCTCATTTATCCCAGCCAGGTTTCCAAATGTAGAGTACTTCGTGGATGTTTTCTTTTGGGATCAAACAATTAGAGCGTTAAGATTTGTGGATTATTTTTTCCACCTCATACCTGAAGAACTTAAGTGATTGTTCAGCAGTGACTAGCTTGAACAAAAAACAAAAGCCTTTATTTTTTTCTTATGTTCCAAAGGGTTGGATGACTTGTGAATATAACCTCCTCACACTCATTTGTTTTCAGACAGCGTGGCTCGCACAGGCAAGCTCATGAATTGAAAATGAACGTCTAGAAACTACAAAATTTCTTTCCAAGTCTTAAATCCAAACAAAGATCCTCAAGTTCACTTAGGGACAATCAGCCAAACTAGAGATGAGATTATTAAAATCATTTCATGTGATTCATATGACTGGGCAGAATTTCAAGGCAAGAAATGTCAAGGGAGACATGGCCAAAAGTCTTCACTCCCAACTTTGTATGAGACCAGCCCAAGGTCACAGAGGGAAGCCCATTATATTTTTTACTCCAATCTGTATGAATCATTTCATTTCGTGGTTTCTTCACTATTTTCTCAAAAAGCTTCTGGTCATGCCTCAGTAGATAATGGAGAAAGATGTCCTCCTTTTATTACACTTGTTTTATCTTGTTCTTTAAAATGTTAGCATTTAAACTCAAGCATACATGAAATTCCTATCAGCATTAACTACTAGACCACTTAGAACCAATAAGTTCTTCCTCTGTGCATTTAATGCTCTAATTTCCAGAGACAATTTGACTGTTTCCAGAAAGTAAATAGAACGTGTTTGTCTTAAATTACAATCTGTTTTCCTCTCTCTCTCCCTTTCTGTCCTGAAGAAGCAGTAGAAACACATTTTCCAAAACCATCCTATTGTAGTCTGGATGAGAAATGACACCACCACCACCACCCCCATAGTCTCAAGCATTTGGTCCCAGTTGATGGCACTGTTTAGAAAAGTTCAGAAGGTGGCTGGAAGGTTCTAAAGATGGAGCCAAGCTGGAGGGTGCAAGTCAATGGAGACAAAATTTGGGAGCTTAAGGTCTTGCCCCACTTAGAGTTCATTCTCTCTGCTTCATGCTTATGGTTCCAGCATCCTTTTTCTGCTGCCTTAGCTGGAACTTTCTGCCATGCTTCCCTGGAATGATGGACTCTTCTCCCTCTAGAACCATAAGCCCCAATAAATTCTTCCTTCTATAAGTTGCTTTGATTGTGGTGCTGTATCACAGCAATAGAAAAGTAACTAATGCATATTGCTCATTTTCCTTTTATAAGTATTGCTGCCTTTTCCCATTTCCTAGTCAGTGTACAGCTGAAACATTCTAACCTCCTTCAATGTTTTGCATGAATCCTTGCTTTCTTTCCCATTGTGAGCTATTCTAAGTTATAAAAAATCAACCTCTAGAAGATATATTTAAGGGTCTAGGGTGTGTAGCTCAGCTAGAAGAGTCATTTCCTAGTATGTTTCCGCCCTACATTTAATCCCTAGCACTACATAAATCAGCACATGGCTTCACACACATGTAATCTCAGCAGCATTTCCAGGAACCCATGAGTTTTCTGCTAGTGACAGTTTTAATGCCAGGAGATACTTTGTTGCCCAATTGCAGTTATGCTGTAGAGAAATATATACACATATACATAGATACACAAGAGTACACACACACACACACACACACACACACACACACACACACACACATACTTTTTTTACATCTGCAAATACTTTAGTGACTAAAGGGTTTTGATAAAATTGAAAACTCTTGGGCATCTATTAGTGATTGCTTCAAACAATCTATTGTGAAAATTAAATCTCTCTTTTGGAATTCTGGTTGCTTAAATACTTCATCTAACTAAATCAGATTGCTTCTACTGACCCCCACCTTTCCTTTATTCCCACTGTTGAGGGTGAAATTCAGGGTCTAAAGTTCTCCATGCATGCATGCCACTGCTAAACTGCATCCTCTCATACATCCATTTCTTAAAATTACAAAATACAAAAAGCTTGCTTGGGTTTCAAACACTCAAGCAACAAAGGTAAGTGTTGACTTCTTTCTCTGGCACTGTGAATGTTAAGCTTGTTATATCCTTATGACAAAGAAGGCAGAAAGCCCCCACACCAAATACAGTCAACAATCTTTTAAGTGTTTTGTTTTGCTTGAATCAAATGTAAGCCAATCCCCAGGGGCAGAAAATAATGACACTGAAAGCCACGACTGAAGATGCCTGTTATTGTAAGCCTTTTAGGGGACAGCACACAGGGTTAGCATCTACCCAAGGCAGAAGTCAGAATATATACTATATAGTGAGACTCCTATCTCAGAAAGAAGAGGTAAGGACAACCACAAGGTACATTAGATGGCAACATTTTCATTTTTCTTCCAAGATAAATCCATATATGGGCCAGAAATACCTAAGCTTAGTTCTGCCAATATCTGAACCAGCTGTTCCTTCCCCAACAGAAAAGAAAATGTCATAATGTCATTTATCAACTAAATTCCCTTCCTTCCTTTCAAAGATACTCACAGAAAGCAGCTAAGAGGCTGAACTAAGAAGCCAATGTGTCTCTTAACATGAGCATCATTCTGCTTGTGGGATAGAATCTCTAAGGATCCATGGTTAATAATCTCCATAGTATTAAACCACCTCATAAGAACTCATAGTACCCACAGATTAGTGTGTCTCTAAATAACCATCAGTGAAGCTTCTATTTGCAAAAGATGGCAATTAACTCAGAGACACACAACTATCCAAAGTGCAAAGAATAAGTGACTGGGGAGAGCTCAACCCTAAATGGGACAAATGTATCACACTCCCAAAGCTCAGGAATTATTGAGAAAAATATGGAGGGAAGATTGTAAAAGACAGGTGATGGATGACTACAGGAAAACAGTATTTTCCAGACACAACAGAGCAGTTGTGCATTTAAAAACTCACAGTACTTGTGACAGCCTGCACAAGACCTGTGGAAGTACAAGCCCCACCAAATCCAAGCATAGAAGGGGAAAGTGAGTACCAAGTCCCACCTCCTAGCTGAGGTGCTATTAGCAATTAAAAGGTGCTAGAAGGAAAAGCAGTTCTCTTTAAAGGAGTGGGGCTCTTGCAGGCCAACCATGCTCCAGTGGATAGCCACATGCCCAAGAGTCTAGGGAGCACAAATTAGAATGGAAAAGTTTAAAAGAAAAGCACAATTTGGATAGGTAGGAAAAATCGGATGTATGTGGGAAGAGTCAGCGAAGGCGGTGAATATGAGGGCTGGAGAGATAGCTGAGCAGTTAAGAGCACTTATTGCTCTTGTAGAAGACTGAGTTTGATTCCCCCACAACCATCTTTCACTCCAGATACAAAGGATCAGGCACCCTCTTCAGATCTTCACAGATGTCAGACACAAACTAGTGTGCAGGCAAAACACTCATATGCATAAAATAAATAAAATTTTAAAAATATATTATACAAAAGTATTGAAGAACTAATAAAAATCCTTAGTTAAAATTGGAAATGTTTAAAAGTAAAAATCTAAAACTTCTTATGGTGTAGTTAATTTATTGCATGAGAATTTCATACATGTATATAATGTATTTATTCCCACCTCCTTCTCCCTTGAACTTCTTCTCTATCCTTCTATTATTTTTCCTTCCCAACTTCATGTGCTCTTTTTTAAAGCCATGAGTCCAGTTAATGCTTTCTGTGTATGCACTGGTGTAGGACCGTATACTGAAATACAAGTAGTCTCTCAGGGATTGCATCCCTGTAGAAAATTGCCAGAGTAGTAGATATCTGCAATGAAGTAGTATTTGCCATATATGGCATGACAGTTGTATGTATACATGAGCTCACAGCATCTGTGACTGACTATATGCACAAGACCTGCACAAGATATAGCCAGCCAGCTTCCCAGCTTGGATGGGATAAGGGTTGAGAAGCCCTCACTCCTAGTTGAGGAGCTATTGGTACTTGACAGTTACTGGGAGAGAGGGAGTCCATTTTACTTTATTTTTTAACCCCCTGAGTCTAATTAAAGCTGTCCATATGTGCATAGGCATGGGTCTATCCACTGGACAACCTTGGAGAAGCCACACCCTTAAAGAAATCTGATTTTTTTTCTCCTCTACCAGCATTCAAGTGTCAGTAGATCTTCAGCTAAGGGATGAGGGCTTCTAAACCCCAACCCACCTCAATCAATACTAGAATATTGACTGATTTAAAATTGTGTAGGCTTAACTGGCCAAGAATCTCAGAATAGAGAGGACATGAACCTAGCAGACAAGAAAATAGTATTGTTCTGCTATAGTGATAAAATTACTACCTCCTGACTACATTCTGCTACACCTATAGATCAATGATTTACTCAGCCATCATCAAGAAGCTTCCTCTTTCAGTAGGTGGGAACAAATACAGAGACCCACAACTGGGCAATGTGTAGAGAGTAAGAGACCTTGGACTACTCAGTCCTAAATGGGATGTCTCCATCAAATCCCCTCCATGAAGGCTTAGGGAAACATGCAAAGGAGGATACTGAAAGAGTAAGAGCCAGAGGGATGGATGACACCAAGGAAACGGTGTTTCCAGACACAAGAAGATGGGCCCACATATGAATGCAGAGACAGTGGCAGCATGCATAGGCTCTACACAGGTTCAAGCCAGGCAGAGTCCCAACACTGAGAAGGGGAAGTAGACACATGTCCCATCCTTAACCAAAAAGCTATCACCAACTGACAGCCCCTCACAAAAGAAAAATTAGTTTCTCCAAGGGAGTCTCCTTAATCCATTGGGTATACAAACACACTCAAGGGCAGGCCTCATTCCCAGCAGTAGATGGCCAACACAAAGCAAACTCAACAGCATTTTTGGAGTTTTTTGTATTATGTTTGTTTGTTTGGTTTTTGTCTCATATTGCTTTGGGCATTTTTGAAAATCTTACTGGTGTGTGTGTGTGTGTGTGTGTGTGTGTGTGTGTTTCTCCTGCTCTTAGTTTCTTTTGTTTGTGTTATCTTTGTTTGTTTGACTTCTTATTTGTCTGTTTGGCTTTTTTTTTAAGAGATAGAAAGAAGGCATGGGGTTGGAAGAGTAGAGAGGTGGCAAGGTCTATGAGTAGATGAGGGAAGACAAATCGAGATCAGACTATATTGTATGAAAATAACTTTATTTTCAATAAAAAATATTTAAAAAAAAAAAGTAAAAGAAAGAAAGTGTTCTAACACACTATTCATTTAGCAACCTAACCATAGTAGGTCTCCCAGGGTCTATGAGTTCCAGAGCCATGGTTCTTGGTCTTTGGCACTGAGCAGGCAGTCTTCCTTTAGGCATTTTCCTCCTCTCTTCTCAATCATTGCTTGATCAATATTCTACTTGTAGCTTTCAGCTGGCCTCTTGTCATTAAATCCGTTCTAAGCACTGTCTTGGGTAATTTGTGTTTTATGCCATGTGAACAATGTTCCCTGTTAAATTTTGCCCATCTGAAGCTTGTCCGTAAAAAAACAAAGCAAAAAAAGGCTTTGCTTTTTCCCATGTTTGCCGGTTTGCTTTTATTTTGCATACTCGATTTATTGCAACTCAGCATATATACAAAAGCTTGCCCTTTATTTATTGCTTGTCATGTTCCTTATCTCTTGCTTTCATTCAGATGTGGCACAATTAAAAAAAAAAACTCCAATTTTAATGTTTGAGTAGCTTTCAGGGAAGGCTGTTACACAGTAAATGCAAAGATGGAAAAACTGGGTAAACACCAGAACCTATCACTTACCATTTTAGTCCTTGATGGATTAATAGACAAATAAATCCCTGCAGAGGTAAATTTATCAAATTTAATAGCACAAAACAAGCAATGCATTATTCAACATAGGATCAACAGCCATTGTTTTTGTGCTCCAAGACATTCTATCTATTTTCTTGCATTGCTTAACAACAACAACAAAAAAGCTCTTTTCAGTTCATACATTTAAAGCACACTGTGCCTGAAGAGAGGCAGGCTGCATTCCTTCTCCATCACCCCTTGCATACAAATGACCAGGTGCAACTCTTGCTCAGGTTGGGGGTGGTGCAGGAACTGTGGTTGACTGTGAAATGCAAACAGCTATCAGGGAGTGCTATTTTGTTTGTCCTGGGGAGCTGCACAAGACTTACAGAAATGGCTTAAGGTCTTTTTCTCTGTCATGGGAATCTGCTTTCTATTTAGGGCTCAGCAGAGATATTCCTTGATGGGCAAAGTTAGTGAACCCCCTTCAGTGTCCAGATTCTAATCATCAAATATATGGTCAAAGAAGCTATGTAGATGGGATTCAACTATAGAACTGAAATGAGAGCATCCTTTATGTTGTCCAGCAGCATCAAATCACCATAAGAGTGTAACAATGATGCAGGTGAGAAAGAGCCAGCCAACTGTGGCCACCACTGAGATGAGGAATGAAAAGGTCACCAGCCAGAAGTTCAAGCAGAATGAGGAAACTGGATAGGCAAGAAAGACTGAAGAGATGGTTCAGTGGGTAAGAGTGCTTGCAGAATAAGTATGAGGACCTGACTTTGAAACCCCAGCACTTGTGCAAAAACAAGAAAAGAAAAAACTGCATGTGCCTGGAGCCACAGTGATAAGTGACAGGGCGGGGGTTTAGAGACAGGAGGTTACTTGGACTTCCTGACTGACAGCCTAGCTCCAGGCCCACTGAGAGACTCCTAAACCACAGCAGGACACCCAACATTCTCTGCACATAAACACCACACACACACACACACACACACACACACACACACGCACACACGCACACACACACACCACATACCATGTATATAAATCTTTTTTAAAAGAGGCAAGAAACACTGTCCTCTATAAAACATCCACAAAGACAGTCCTCCTGACATTCAACTTTATCCCAATGATATAAATGCTTGCTCTAAAACTATGTGAATACAAATTGCTATTCTTACTGTAGCCACTGGGTCCCTCTCCTCCTCTGAGATGCCAAGATCTCTAATCTGTATTACTTAGCAGGTGTTGTGGGTAGTTACTGGTGCACAGTTCTGAGAGACTGTGCATGGAAAGAGGCAGAAATGCTAGCCAGAATGGGAAGCTCATTCAGGGAAAGAGCTGACACAAAATGATCTTTATTTGGAGAGAGAGAGAGACTTATGACCAGGGGCTGGAGGTCTGGTTGAGCCTTGAAGTGGGAGAGAATTATAAGAACAACAAAGTACAGGTGGCAGCATAGGGGACATTGGAGAAAGGGTGTGGTATAGAAGCTTCCATTGAAAACCCTGGAAAGCTGATTCATTAGGAAAGATGGCTTGAATGAGGAGAGTAGGAGAAACAGCCACCATATGCAGTATGACAAGGTCCTGAAGGGAGCGACAGATTGTTCAGTTTTCCCTCCAGAATCCGGAGAGAAAGGAATTTTCTGAATTGTTTTCAGGGGATAGTTGGGGGTAGTTGCACACTGCGTGATTTAGCATGACTTAGCTTCCTTCACTCCTGGCACTGCATAGAGCAAAAAGTTATATTGCAATTGCAAAGGGGAAGGGTTGCAAGCATAGCACATTGTGGCTTCTTAACTCTGTGTTCCAAAAAGAGAACACATCACACATCACACACACACACACAATCACACTCACACATACACAGAGAAAGACACACAGATGACAAGATGATGATGATGATGATGATGATGATGATGATGATGATGATGCAGGAAGTATAGCATGATTTCTGAGACAGCTCAGCTCAAGGGTCTGTAATCTGAATCTTGATTCATTGCATAAATTCTGTGAAGGTGAAATGAGGATTGAAGCCTGTTAAGTGCCTTTATGAATGAATAGCAATAAATTAGGGAGAAAGAGACTTACAAAGTGAAAACAGGAGCAATCTACCATTTCCATATAACCCAGAAAATCCACTCTGCTACCTTAACTATTCCTGGGGGGACACAAACAAACATCTGTTTACCCAAAATGAACTCTTCCAAAGCCCAGCTTGGCCAACCAATGAGTTTATTGGGCTTACATACAAAGCACAAATGAGGGGTTACTTACATGAACATGAGTGACCCCCAAAGTAGCTGCATTACCTCATCATGGATAACACCATGGAAGCTCCATCATAAAGTCCCCTTGTTCAGTCAATCTTATACTTCCTATATATTCCACCATGTCCCAAGATCACTTGTAGCCAGAGGCAGGGGAGAATCATAGCTAGAATCCCAGGTGTGGCTCTTGTGACATTCCCATGGCTTCAATAGCTAGTATGACATCCAAGGGGAAGCTGTGTTTCAAAACATGTACCCTGGCCAGGCATTTCTGCCAAGGGGCATATAGGGAGGCACTAAGCAGGACCGTGAATGTATCTTGAAAGTGAAAGGGCCAGAGCCTGCAAGGCCCTTAACATAGCACATGTCTATGGAGGCTAGAGGTCAATCCAGGTGCTATTTTTTTTAGGTGCCATTATCTTGGTTTTTTTCAGACAAGGTTTCTTACTGGAACCTGAGGCTCCAACCAAGAGCTCCCTACAAAGTCCCCATTTTATTTTAGTATCATTGTCCAATATAGAGACTCCATCCTGTTAACAGGAACATGAGGCATCTTAAGAAGCTTACTTTTTACAGCAGACAACATGGATGTGAATTGGTACAAGGTGAAAATAGAGTACCTATAAAGACCAATTTTATCTGCAATGTGACCCTTTAAGTCCATAGCCAAAGACAGAATGAAAATATCAATAATATAGCAAAATGGAAGAAATTGCAATCTTCTGACCTCACAGCAAAACTCCCCCTCCCTTTCTCCCCCTTTCCCCCTTTCCACCCACCTTAACTCCAAACTTGTGTGATTTGTTATTTCTCCTTTTTTAAGCTGTCAAGGTCCTAAGCCACCTCATAGAGCACCTGCCTACCCAGGCTTCTCAGCAAGGAAGAGAACATTGTGTGAGTCTCCCTTCTACATTTACTGGTCTAGAGTGGAGATAAATTAATCTGATATCCACTAAGATAGAGGGTTTTTTTGTTTTTTGTTTTTGTTTTTTTTTTAAGTACTATAGAGCCGGGTAGTGGTGGTGTACACCTTTAATCCTAGCACTCAGGAGGCAGGGGCAGGTAGATCTAGGTGAGTTTGAGGCCAGCCTGGTCTACAGAGCTATTTCCAGGACAGCCAGGGCTGCATAAAGTAACCCTGTCTTGAACAACAACAACAAAAAGGTACTATAGAAAGTTTAGGTACCAGATTCCCTTGATCTCACTGTGTTTCTCCATTGTTCTTCCTCAGTGAAAGTTACCCTGTCCCTTGGTTTCTTTTTCAAGGCCAGGAGGTGAACTAGCTGACATTTCCTGATACTGAGCAATCATTCTCTCTTTTAGCTTCCAAGGAAGTCAAGAAAGATATTCTGTCTCTGTGTTGCCATAGGAACGTTTTGCAAATCCAGTGTGTTCCCTCTGGGTGAAGCCTCTATGGTATCTGAACAGCTGAATTTCCAAGCAAATCAGAACACTGAAGCAGAGCCAGCAACGCATTCTGTGGTGTAGACTCTCAGCAGGACTGCTGGGTCAGGAAATGTGAAGATATCTTAGGGGCAGAGGGATATAACTTCTCTAACCTTCCCATCCACTCCCTCTCTCTCAATCACTCTCCTGCTCACGTAAAAAGATTTTGTTGTTGTTGCTTTTTTTAAACTTTCTTATTTTCCTGAGATGGTTGTTGTGACTTGACTTTGGCCAAATTTAGGCAAAAAAAAAAAAAAAAAAGAGTGTGGACCCCTAGAAAGAAACATTTACTAGGATGAGGGAAAATATATTTTAGCACCACAAGAATAAAATGAAAGGAATCTATGAACATGTTTCGAAGGTACTTCTATGAGAAGTCCCTTGTTTACATTACATGAATGACATGTTTCTTTAATGTGTATACCTCTTGAGAAAAAAAAATGTGTAATTATAGTCAATGAAGTTGGAAATGTAAAAGCACCAGTCAATATGAAATCTAGGAGGAGGAGATCCAATTAGCATCAGGAAGGCGTTATAGGAATGTCAGCTGTGCCTTAGGATAGGAAAAGATGCTGCCCCATTAAATAGCAGTTAATGTCCCCTTAGAGACATTATTTTTGTTTCAGATAAGAGTATCAGTTAGGCACAGCATCACATCCTTTGAGAGTCTGAAGCAGGAGAATCCCTCATTGAAAGGTACTCTGAGCTTTAGTGAGACCCTGCAACAAACAGTACAATTCAGCAAAATTCACCAAGATCTTTTTACTCACATTTTAGGCTTATTAATCTATTATTGTTCACTGTAATGCTAAATCCATTTCATCTTTTACTGTTTGGTAAAATATGATTGATGGTGTTCAATTGATCATGCTCAAGGACATGCCCAAGAACATGCCCATGTTTACATGTTATAATGTACCCCACCCCCAAAAAATGAATACTGTAATGATTAATCGTGATTGTCAACTTAACATTATTTAAAAATCACCATGAAAACAAACATCTGGACATGTCTGTGAGGAAGATTATACATTAGGTTGAGGTTAGAAGACCCACACTAAATGTGGGTGAGCACCATTCTATGGGCTGGGTTCCTAGACTGAATAAAAATGAGAAAGTGATTTGAGCACCATTATTTTTCGCTATCTTCTTCCTGAGTGTAGATGCAGTATGACATGCTGTCTCATGCATCTGTGGCTATGTCTTTCCCACCATGATGGACTGTACTCTCAAACTGTGCAACAAAATATAGCCCCCTTTTTTTCCGTGTTTTGGTTTGTTTGTTTTGTTTTTTGTTTTTTGAGACAGGGTTTCTCTGAACAGCTCTGGCTATCCTGGAACTTGCTTTATAGACCAGGTTGGCCTCAAAATTACAGAGTTCCACCTGCCTTTACCTCTTGAATGCTGGGATTAAAGGCATGGGCAACCACTTCCCAGCTAAAATAAACCTTTTTTTTAAGATGCTTTGGTCATATATTTTGTTGCAGCAACTGGAAAAGTGACTGTCACAGAAACCAAAGGGTGAATGTTTCCTGACTCCAGGGCTACTAAGTCATGAGGCATGGATGCCCTTATTTATTACCAGTATTGTGTGCTAGCACCTGAAGAATGCAAATATGCTAAAATTGTCTTAGAACTGATCTAACAGGTTAGCCTATACCATTTCTTACATTTTGTATGCTAAGACTGCTCCCAATGTTTGAGGGACATGGAGAGCACTGACTTCCACCTATCTGTCATAAAACAAAGCTGTGTAGAAAGAACTCACCATGTCCTTATTGAGACCCATCCAGGCAATGCAAGAACCCATGAATCACTAGTAACTCCTAAGATGTTGGCATCAGACCCTGGAGATATCTCAATACACTGAGGCTCAGCCTATCTTCTGAGGAACTTCCTAAAATCATTTAGGACAGTGAGGTGCAGGAGACAAACCCGTTCTGCCCAAACATCTGACTTCACAATGAACTTCTGAGAAAGATGTTCCTTAAAATGCTACTCCATTTTGCAGCCATCACATAGAGTTTTCTCAATATCATCCTATTCTTAAAAGGCCAGTCTCAAGCAAGCATCCATATTTCCCAAATACTGGATCTATTTTTGCCAAGTTAGAGTTTAATGAAAAATGTCTGTATTTTTTCTCTAGCAGCTCTCTCCCCACTATCATTTGTTTCCTACCAAGAGGCTGAAGTTTCAGGGATGGGGCTGGATGAGACAAAACCTTAAGAAAATATCCATTAAAGTGCAGATACAGAGCTGGGGCTGGGGCTAAGTTTGTAGAGTCTCTGCCTAGCGTGCAGGAAGCCCTGGGTTTAATCCCCAGCACCACATAAACAGTATAATGGTGCAGACCTGGAATCCTAGCATTTGGGAAATGAGGCAGGAGGATCAGGAGTTCAAATTCATCTTGAGCTATGTAGAATTCAAGGCCAACCTGAGCTACATAAGACCCTCTATAGAAAAAGTAAAAATAAATAAAATGTAAAAGTACTAAAAGTAATTGGTCATGACTTCAGTAGTTTTTCTAAGAGTTATGATGACATGAGCAGTAGGTCATGAGGAGGGAAGCCATACTTTGCTACATTTTAGCCATCTAGAAGGGTTCTACTTCAATGTGCTGACCATCAGGCAAGACACTGAGACCTAGGGCAGGGCCTAATCCCTTTCAAAATATCTCACTCACATAACACCATAGTGAAAACCTTATTTGAAGGACTCAAATTTGGGATGAGTATATGCTTTGCCACTGTTTATACATTTGGTTGTCATGGCAATCTAAAATTTTGTCTTAGTAATTTTCAGGGTTTCTTTTCCTCTGCCTGTTATTTCAATGGTGCTGTTGGCTAAAATTTCATCTTGGATCTGTACTGCTCTATCCTTTCCAAGGGACCTAACCTATATCCATTGCTCATAGATCATCTACAGCCCCAAAGACAGCCTTCTAGATCACATCTCGTTTCTTTTTTTTAATTCTTCTCTCATACATTACTCAACTGAGCACAGCTTCCCCTCCCTCAACTCCTCTCAGCAACTCCACATCCCTTCTCTCCCAGATCAGAAAAGAGCAGGCCTTCCCCATATCTCATTTCTAAGACCACACAAACACAGCCTTATCAGCTCACAGGACTTCTCTACCTCAATATTGTCGTCATCCCACTATAGCCAATGTTCCAGGCATTATTCTTCCTTGGTACCTTTATCATCCTTTAGATGTAAACCCCATGTATAATACCCTATATCCTTTTAGACTTATGGAAGTACATTTCAGAGTCCTCATGCCATCCTTCTCCATTATCTTTTCCACTAATGTTTTTTAATCTCATCTTCTTTGTGTAATTGTGGTATATGTCTATGTACATGTGCATCTGTGTATAGATATACGCATGCAGGTGTGCGAGCATATACATATTTATATGGGCTTATGGATGCCAGAGGTCATCAGTCACTTGCCATCTTATTCTATGAAACAGGACTCAGCCTAGCTTTCTCAGCACTAGCTTTATAAACACTCACTACCACATCCTACTTTTAAAAAAAAACATGGGTGCTGGGAATCCAAACTCAGATCCTCATGCTTGTGTTACAACTATTCTAGTGACTATGTCGACTCCTCAGCCCCCTCCATCCTGTCATCAACAGTGTTAACTGTTGCATGCCCATCTCCTCCATGTAATATTCACTGCCATAATTTTTGCCAGGAGTGTCAGAATTTATCAGCTGGAATATCACACTTGTTTCCTAATCACTCACCCTGAGAACAAATTAATGATCATACATATCTACCTTGTACTATGTTACACTGCTCATCTTTACACAGCCAAGAAGGGAGTATCAGATCCTCTGAGACTAGAGTTGCAGGCAGTTAAATGTCACCTAATATGCCCCCCAAACACTGAAATCATTATAAGTTATCACCACCTTTTGGTTACAAATATTCAACCTTACTGGCAACAACACGATTGCCTGCAGGGTGAGTTTTCCTTCTACCTGCCCAAAGCCATCCCTCACCCATCCCCCAAGGACTCCATTATATGCGGAGTTGACAGGACCCTTGAGCACACTGTGTATTTGTTTCCCTTGGCACATTTACACTTACTGTTCTCCCGCCCCAAACTGTTTTATGAAATCTTAGACACTTTGATGGCCCTGTTTATCCTGTGACACAAAACTCCAGGGTTTCTTCTCCTTGAAGCATTCCACAAAACCCAGTGGGGGTAACCTCCTGCTCTTGTGGGCTGTGAGAGATGCAATCGAAATAGAATCTGTAAGCTCTAACTTACCTGATGGGAAAAAGGTACAATGGAGCAAGGCAGAGTTTAATGACTTGAGCTGGCTGAACCAGGAAGGCAAGAAGGAGGATAATGTATCATTAGCAAACAAGCCGCAAAGGGTGAGCGATGCCTAGCAGCCAGATCTAAATACCTTTCACCAAACTCTTGGCTGATAACTAGGATAGACAGAGGGAAGATTCTAAGTTCAAACTGTGCAGCTCACACACACTAGCAAGCATCAATTTTAACGGACAGATAGTACCAAAAAAAAATTGTTGGCAGGAACGTGCACCAACATTTACATACTACTAGAGTACAAATTGGTGCACCATTTTGTAAAATTGTTGGGCAGTACATCATTAAGCCAAATATAAGCACTCCTTACCATACAACAATTCCATTCCTAGCAATCTACTCAGCAGACAGGCTCACATATGTTCACCAAAAGGCACACACAGTATGCTCATGGCAGCCTTACTCATTACACAAAAAAGCATAAAAGTAATCCCCTTGTCCATCAAACTTCAAGTGGATGAATACATTATCTTCCATTTAAGCCATGGAAGCTGAGAAAGCACATCTCAACCACAAGCATGAAGCAGAGAATGAACTATAAGTGGAATGAGGCTTTTTACTCTCAAAGCCCACCCCCAATGACATGCTGTCTCCAGCAAGGCTGCACCTTCCCTAACCTTTCCAAACAGCACCAACAACTTTCATCAAGTATTAAATACCTGGGCCGACAGAGGGGCATTTCTCATTCAAACCACCATACAGTTGAATGATCTGTGCAGTTTTCACAAGGGGTGTTTTGCACACGTAACTAATACTGAATCAAGCAACAGAACATAACCAACACCTCAAAAATCCTACTAACACCCTCCTTTGCCCCCACCCCAAAAGAAAGTTATATTTTGACTATTTTGCCTGATTTGAAGTTCATATACATGAAACTACCCAGTATGGCCCATTTTGTACCTGGCTTTCTGCTCAACATTTAGACAGCCTTTTTTCTAGATTAGTTAAATTCCAGATTGAATAGTCCGGAAGCATCTAGAAATATCCACCTAGAAGGCAGGTAGGTAAACTTGCCCCCTTTGCTCCAATGAATCAAAGAGCTTTCCTCTCCTGTCATATCCCCTTTTAATTAGGTAAGGATGAAGAGAAGAAGGGCCTGCTAATGTACACAGATCTCAATATCCTTGACAGGATCTTCCTGGAACTGCTCCTCAATTGTCTGCCCTGTTTTCCTCCAAACCTGGAGGAGCCCAGGCTCATTATAATATTTAATAAATATCAGTTGAAATGGTTAATTATAGGCAAAAACTGAAGAAGCAACTAGGATATTAGAAATCTTGGAAGTTATCTAAGGATAAATGGAGGGAAAAGTAAGAAGAAAAATGTAATTCTTTGGAAAATGTCTACATTAAGGAGCAGAAACTAAACTGAAAAGCAGGCCAAGAAAATCAATCAAACATATTAGTTCATAAACTCAATTTGGTAGAGTTTTTACTTGAAGGAAGACTAAAATTATGAAGCATTCTTCTTGGTAGTTTTTGACAAATAACAACTGTCCATCTTTGTGGGAAAGAGTGTGATGCTTGGGCACAGCTATATATTGTGTATTGATCAAGTGAGTCCATGGGTTATTCATCATTGAAAACATTTATTATTGCTTTTTGAAAAGAGCATTATCCCTTTGTCTTGGCTATTTTGAATTATATAATATTATATTTTTATTAAAACAACACTTTGTATAACAGAACACCAACAAGCATTCCATTTGTCTGTCTATAACATTGTACCACATATGGAATCTGTCATTTGCTTGATGCTCCTGCGTCAGCTACATCTTACCATTTTTTAAACACTAATCTGATTTGCATAACCATGCAAATATTAAGCAATAAAAATTCATAAAAATATTCATGATAAACTCTACCACTTCTGGGTATACCCACAAGAATCTAAATTAGCATACATAACAATCTGGATTATCAAAAAAAAAATGGTCTTAGAAACATCTAGGAGACACACCTTTAGGCATACCTGTGAAGGCTTTTCCACAGAGGTTAACTATAATGCGAAAACCAATCTTGAATGTAGGCATTACTCCATGGACTGGACTGGAGTCCAGGACTGAAGGAAAAGGAGAAAGTGAACTGTGTATCAGCATCATCTCTTTCTCTGCTTCGTGACTGTGGACTGCTACCACCATGCCTTCCCACCCCCCCATGATGGACTGAATACTCAAACTATGAACCAAAAAATACCCTTCCTTAAGCTTTGACAGTATTTAATCAACAGCAATGAGAAAGGTAACTAATAATGAATACTGCACAGATGCCTTTACATCCATGTTTACTGCTGAGCTACTTGGCATACTCAAGATAGGGATCTGTCCTTGATATCCTTCAATGAATAAATGGTGAGGAAAAAAGTGGTACCTGGCACACATTCATTTTATTCAGCCGTAAAGAAGAATGAGATTGTTCCATTTTAAGTAAGATCAATTAAGCCAGAGATTTTCATGTAAAGTGAAATAAACCAGACTCAAAAAGACAACATGGCATGTGTTCTCTCACATGCAAATGAATATTTAATGGTTAAATTAATAGATAGATAAATAAATGTATAACGTGAAATTAGATGGCAGACTATGGGGGAAGAAGAGGACTAATGGGGTAAGAGGAGTGGAAAATAGAAAGGGTAATGAGAGAAAACATAAATATTGCATGTTTTCTTTCATATGTCGTGTTTTAATGTGTGTGCGTGTGTTAAAGCAGAGGGAGACTGAAGACAGGTGACAACAGGAGGGTAATGGGGGCTAGATATGAGAAAATATTATAGCATGGGAGCTGGAGATACACATAAGACAGTAGTAGCATCCACTCACACTGGGCAGCTCACACCCTGCAACTTCAGTTCCAAGGGATCTGGCACCATCTTCTGGCCCCCAAGGGCAACTGCTCCTACATGCACATACTCCCCCACACACATACACACATAAATAAAATAAAAATAAATCTTTAAAAATATTGATATGTAGGCATTAATGTCATAATGAAACCAGAATTTTTGTGTAATAATTAAAAGTTCCAGTGGTGGCACACGCCTTTAATCCCAGCACCCAAGAGGCAGAGGCAGGCAGATCTCTGTGAGTTTGAGGCCAGCCTGGGCTACAGAGTGAGTTCCAGGAGAGGCACCAAAGCTACAATGAGAAACCCTGTCTCAAAAAACAAAACCAAAAAAGTTCATAATGAAGTATATAATTTTGGAATTCACAAATTGAGGCTTTGAAGTGTGTGAGTTAGCGTCTTCAGCATGTAGTTTCTAATCACCTTGAAGACAAAATTTGTCCTCACTGGATCCTTAGAATGTAACTCATCAGTAATTCTGTCAAGATTATCAAATCCATAAAACATGCATATTCTTTGAGATGTTCATACTCCACAAGCCTTTCACTTTCTGATTCCTAAGTCGAACAGTGTGTGTGCTCACTGAGTGGGAAGAAATGTCAGAAAGTGGGGAGGCTGACTTGCCCATTCATTTGTATGTGCGCCAGTGCTTTCTCCACCCACACGAGTCCCCAGGCAGTAATGACTAATGCTCAGGCATTAAATGTTGCCTGTGAGTTATAACTAAATAAAAAATGCACTCATAGGTGGTGGCTGTCACCTGCTCCAAGCTATTCTGACTGAAAAATACAGAGTCCACTTCCTGCAACTGATGGCAGCATCCACATTCTCATTTAGCTCTTACATCTTTAACTCCATGTGTATTCCTTTTTGCTTACGTGTGTGTGTGTGTGTGTGTGTGTGTGTGTGTGTGTGTGTGTGTGTGTGTTGTGTGGTATGGGAGGTGTGTGTTTGCCACAGAGTATGTGTGGCAGTCAGGGGCTCTGATGTCAGTCCTTACCTTCCACCTCATTGGAGACAGAGTGTCTGTCTCTTTTGTGAACAAGAGTCTACTACTGAATCTGGGCTAGCTTGTCAGCAAGCCTCTGGAGATTCGCCTTTCTCTGCCTTCCATCTCACCACAAGAGCGGTCTACCATGGCTGACTTCATATGCAAGCATGAGGACCTCAGTTTGAATCCCCAGTACTCATGCAAAAAAACTAAGCATGGCTACACATGCCTGTCAGCCCAGTGCTGTTAGATAGGAGGACAATGACAGGAGGGTCACTGGGGTTTGCTGGCTGCCAGCCTAGCTTCAAGGTTAGTGAGAAACCACACCCAGGGGAATAAGGTGGAGTGATGGAGCTGAACAGCAAATGTCCCCATTGTCCTTCTCTAGCTTCTGTGTATGTGAAACTTCACACCACACACACACACACACACACACACACACACATGCACACACACACGCACACACACACACACACACATACACAGAGACAGACAGACAGACAGACAGACAGACACAGAGATTGGCTTTGCTTTTTCTTTCTTTTTCTTTTCAATGAGTAATTTCTAGAAAGGTGACAATATCCCTCATCCATATAGGTGAGTAATGACAGGACATTCATAGTTAGGCTATAAGACAAGATAATTAAACAAAGATAGTACGAGCTCTGATTGGACCAAGAAAGCCTTCATATAGTAACTAATGGAAGCAGATGCAGAGATCCACAGCCAAGCACCAGTTCAAGCTCTGGGAGTCCAGTTGAAGAGAGGGAAGAAGGATTATACGAGCAAGGGCGAGTGGGGTCAAGATCATGATGGAGAAACCTACAGAGACTACTGAACCAAGCTCATATGAACTCACAAACTTTAGACCAACAACTGTGGAGCCTCCATGGGACTGAACTCTGCATATGGGAGAAAGATGTGTAGCTTGATCTGTTTGAGGGGCCCCTGGCAGTGGGATCAGGATCTATCCCTGGTGTATGAGCCAGCTTTCTGGAGCTTATTACCTGTGGTGGACACCTTACTCAGCCTTGATGCAGTGGTAGGGGCTTGGTCCTGCCTCAACTGAATGTACCAGGCCTTGCTGACTCCCCATGAGAGGCCTTACCCTTTTGGAGGAGGGGACGGGGGATAAGTGGGGGGGAGGCTGGGGAGGCAGGAGGAGGGATGAGAGAGGGATCCGTGGTTGGTATATAAAATAAATTTAAAATTTTTCTTAAATAAACAAAACAAGGATAGTACTATCTCCAGTAAATCATTAGAAACCGGTGAGAGGAGGTCTTAAACATATAGTGCACCTCCTTTTTCTGCCAAAAAAAAAATCCTCATCACCTCAAGATAATCAAAGATAGTCCTCCCTCTACCAAGCCATGAGAGCAGGAGTCCAGGAAGGCAAATCCTCGGATGTTCACTTTCAGCTCTTACCTGGATGGCCATTTCTTTTGAGTCACTTAGGTGTTAATTAGAGCCAAGACCCTGCAGGTGCTCCTTCAAAGAGCTGACAGGCTACTTCCAACCTTTGCAGCCTTCCCCCTGCTACCACTCACAAACAGCCAAATCTGTCAGAGCCATCATGTAGTACAGACCTTCTGTGGACTAAGCCTGCTTCCCCCCAGTGCAGGAGTCCTCCTTCCCAGGGAGCGCTTGAAGAGCAGTCTTCACTTGTCTTATTTAGGGGACTCCTGTCTGCTCTATTAATAAATATCATTCCTGAAGTTCAGTTGGACTCATTGGCTTTCTCTCAGAGCCTCCTTTCTCCTCATTTCCCAACATGCAACTTTGGGGCTGGGAGGATTGATCAGAAGTTAAGATACAAGAGTGGGGATAATGAAGGGCAAGATTTGAGGGAAAGAAAGCTTAGGGGAGCAGGAGATCCCAGCTGGATCAAGAACAGAAAGGGAGAACAAGGAATAACAGACCATGATAAATGATGATCACATGAGAACAGGAAGAAGCAAAGTGCTAGAGAGGTCCCCAGTAATCCACAAAGATACCTCCACTGTAGACTACTGGCAATGGTTGAAAGAAAGCCTGAACTGACCTAGTCTGGTGATCAGATGGCCAAACACCCTAATTGTCATGCTAGAACTCTCATCCAATAACTGATGGAAGTGGATACAGAGATCCTCGGCCAGGTCCCAGGTGGAGCTCCAGGAGTCCAATTTGCGAGAAAGAGGAGGGACTGTAAGAGTGTGAATTGTTGAGACCAAGATTGGAGAGGCACAGGGACAAATAGCCAAACGAATGGAAGCACATGAATTATGAACCAAAATCTGTGGAGCCCCCAACTGGATCAGGCCTTCTGGATAAGTGAGACAATTGAATAACTTGAACTGTTTGGGAGGCACCCAGGCAGTGGGACTGGGACCTGTCCTTAGTGCATGAGCTGGCTGTTTGGAACCTTGGGCTTACTCAGGGACACTTTGCTCAGCCTGGAAGGAGGGGACTGGACCTGCCTGTTCCTAATCCACCAGGTTTAAATGAATCCCCAGGGGAGTCTTGGCCATGGAGGACATGGGAATGGAGGGGAGGGGCTGGGGGAAGGCGGGGGTGGGATGGGGGAGGACAGGGGGAACCCATGGCTGATATGTATAATTAAAACACAAATATAATTTAAAAAATAAGTTAAGAGCACCTGTTGTTGTTCCAGAGCACCTAGTTTGACTCCCTGAACCCACACGGTGGCTCACAGCCACCTGGACCTCCAGTTCCATGGGATCCAATGGCCTGCCTCTTCTGGACTCCATGGGTATCAGGCACACATTGTACACATACGTGTTTGCAGACATTCAAATACAGAAAACAAAATTAATCTTTTTAAAAAAGAAGTACATGCAACTGTGAATGTGTCATGCTTTCATAATAAATAAAAATTATAGCAAGGAAATTATAGCATCTAAAATTAATGTTTTAGTAGTGTGAGTTTATAGAAATTAGATTAAAAGCAAATAGAAGAACAAAACAAACATTAAGAACATTCACACTGTTAGAGCACTAATGTAGATCTGTTGTCCTCACTGACACAGATTAAGGTGACATCAGGAGCATATTGTAAAAAGCACATATATGGACCTGGACACAGAACTCAGAGGTGGTAGAGAACCACTAGCCACAAATACATAAATATATAAAGAAAATGAGGGCCATATAGATAATGGGACATGATCTGACTTAGAAAAGAAGGAAATCCTGTAACAACAAAGACTCACCTATAGGTCAGTAAGCTAAAGGAAAGAAGCCTTCCACCAAAGGGCAAATAGGGCATGACTCAATTCTACATCACTTACAAGAAGTATCAAACATAATTAAGTTTACAGACTGGAGGTTCTGTCACATGGGAATACAGAAGTGTGGTAGACGAGGACACCTAATATCTTCCTCTGGCACCCACACACAGGTACATATACCTACATGCCCTCATACACACAAGTAAATACAAACTATTAATAATAAACTTGCAGAAACAGAAAGTACAATAGTATTTATAAGTAGTCAAGGAAAGATGAAGTTGCTACCTACTAAGTATATAATTTCCTTTATTTATGGTCCTAAGTCTCTTTTGCACAGAAGCATTATTATAGACATCTTATAAGAATATCTATGATCATTAACAATAAAAACTATACACATGCACAAATAACTAATAAAATGATGGAGTTGCTACCTACTAAGTATATAGTTTCCTTTATTTATGGTCCTAAGTATCTTTTGCACAGAAGCATTGTTATAGACATCTTATAAGAATATCTATGATCATTAACAATAAAAACTATACACATGCATAAATAACTAATCAAATAAGGGGGAATCTATCTCTCTCTCTCTCTCTCTCTCTCTCTCTCTCTCTCTCTCTCTCTCTGTGTGTGTGTGTGTGTGTGTGTGTGTGTGTGTGTGTGTTGTGTACTCCAAATACAAAAGGGACAAAAATGAAGCCTCTTTACCAAGCCAAATTTCTCACATTTTTCTTCCAGGCTCTAGGCCAGATTCATTACCCTGACACCACCCACAGATCCCTACTGTACAGCATCAACCTCTCCACAGTCTAGGCCAATGAGTCTCCCTGACCCTCCCCATCCACATTCCCTCACCAACCTGCCAGATCTAGCTTAGATCTCACATCAAATAACCTATCCTAGCATGACCCTAACTGCTTGCATTGTAGAGAAGCTCTAGGCTTCTGCCAAGACCTGCCCTACTTATCCCCCAATGCAAAGACTACTCCACACCATATCCAATATTTCTATCCAGCCAGATTTTCCCCATACTTCAGGCTTGGACCAGGGGGCACATCCTGTACACCAGCCCAGGCCCTCTATCCATCTGACTTCAACCCATCCAAACCATTTCAAATCTCTAGGTCCATCCCACACACCCATCCTTTTTTCTACCCTAACCTACTCTGTCCATAACAGATGCAGAACTAAAAAAACAAGTCCACATGCACACATCTCATCTCAAAAATTATCATCAATGTGAACAGTCAAGCCATTATATTTCCTCCACAACCAACCAAATGTTTGCCAACGAGAAATGCCTAGATGAAATCCAAGACAGGGAATTCAGAAGAACAATCATAAACTGCAGAGTTCCATGAGTTTAAAGAAGACACAAAGAAAAAGCTCAATGAAATTAAATATAAAGATCTTAAGGAGGATAAACAACTGAGTGGTGTCAATGAAAGCACAAATATAAGAACTTGTAGAGTGAATTAGAATGCTTACAGGCTATGGTCCACCTAGTGCAACAATGGATGTCTACCAATTGAAGGTCCAAGCATCCAGCAGTTGTTCAGTCCATGAGGCTAGATGTCTTACCTGGTCTTCATATATGCCAGAGTGGCACAGAAGTAGGTTTTTAATGTTAGTGAAAGAATGCTAGCAAGAGTAGGAATAAACAGGCAAAGAAAAAGCAAGCTGCCTTATTCCATGTTCTCTATATAGGCTACCAGCAGAAGGTGTGGCCCAGATTAAAGGGAGATCTTCCCATCTCAAAAGATCCGGATTAAAGGTGTATCTTCCCATCTCAAAGATCCAGATTAGAAGCAGATCTTCTACTTCAGATGATATAATAATAATAATAATAATAATAATAATAATAGGAAGAAGAAGAAGAAGAAGAAGAAGAAGAAGAAGAAGAAGAAGAAGAAAAAGAATCCCTCACAAGTATATCCAGTCATTTGAGTTTTAGTTAATTCTAGATGTAGTCAAGTTGACAACCAAGAATAGCTATCACAAGGAGCTAGAAACATTGAAGAGGACTCAAGATAAAAAGAAGATAGAACTGAAAAATCCAATAACTCAACTAGAAAACTCAAAGGAAAGCCTTGCAAGTAGGATGAATCAAGTAGAAGATAGACTCTCAGGACCAGATGATGAAGTAGAAGATCTAGACCAAATATAAATTTAAGGAACACACAGGAAATGTAGTATACCATGAACACTAAGACTTTGAATATAGGAATAGATGAGGTAGAAGATTCCCAAGTGAATGGCATAGACCAGCTCTTCAACAAGATCATAGAATTAAACTTCCTCAAACTAGGAGAAGCACACAGAATACCAAGTAGAAAGAACCAGAAAAGAACATTCCCACAGCATATAATAGTTAAAACACTAAGTATACACAACAATGAAAGTGTTTTTGGAAGCTGCAAGAGAAGGAACACAAATCACATATAGAAGAAAACCCATCAAAATAACAACTTATTTCTCAATGGAAAATTTGAAGGCCAGAAGAGCCTGGAGTAATGCATTCCAAATCCTAAAAGACTGTGACAGCAACCTAGACTAATGTACCCAGCAAAACTATATGACAAATTGAAGAAGTAAAAACATTTCAAATGACATAAACAGTCCAAGGATATATATCCAACAAAACAAACCTAAAGAAAACACAGGAAGCATTATTTCACACTAAAGAGAAAATGAGCATAGCAGAGAGACTATGGGGAAATAATATGGAGCCATAATTATTGAAACACAAAACACCACTGAGAACACAAACAAAAATATCAAAAATCAACAGAACAAAAAATAAACCATATGATGACCACAATTAGCAAACACATTTCAATAATAACTTCAAATATCAAAGGCCTCAATTCTCCAATCAAAAGACAAAGGCTGGCTGAACAGATCAAAACACAAAATCCATTTGTGTATTGTGTAGAAGAAACACATCTTAGCTTTAAAGACAGGTACTGCCATAGAGTATATGGATGGACAAAATTATTCCAATCAAATGGGACCTGGGAGCAAACAGGCATCACTCTCCTAAGATCTGACAAAACAGACTTCAAACTAAATCTAATCAGAAGAGATTAAAGAGGGGCACTTCATTCTAATCAAGGGAACAGTTAATTGAGAAGACATTGCTATCTGAAATATATGGACCAAACTCCTGGGTGCCCAGTATCATAAAAAAAAAAACCTTCTACTGGATTTAAAAACACAGATTAACATCAGTCTATTAACATCTGTAGGTGATTTCAATACCCAAATCTATTAACATGAGTAGAAAATAAACATTTTCTCCAACAGACAGATCCTTTGAACAAAAAATAAGTAAATAAGCAGAGAAACATCAGGACTAAGTGACATCATGCATCAAATGGACTTAACAGATATCTATGGGATATTCTATCCAAACACTAAAGAAACAGTCTGCTCAGCAGCACATGGAAGCTATTCTAAAACAGACCACATCCATGTTAGCTTTTAAGCTTTCATATGACTGTAGAGGTTAGGTATAGAGTAAGGGATTGGTGGAAGAGGGCAATCTCCCTAGGAAGGAGAAATGGTAGTTATGGATGGGGGTGCCTGGAATGAGAGGATCAAAAAGGGAAGGGGAGGGAATAGCAAGGTAAGGGAGGGACAAAAAATAAGGGCCTTTTGAGGGGTTGAATGGAAACCAATACAGCAGAAGGTTAATCTAAATGGAATCACCAAATAATGAGGGAGACAAAGCCTCAACTACACATCTGTCACCACCAATGAAATCTCCAGTGCCATAAATAAATTGTTGGCGAAAGGGGCCCTTAACAGTTTAGACTATCTCCAAGACTACTGGTTGCTCTCAACAAACTGACAGTAAGGCCCCATTGCTGATGACAACACCTACATATCTTGCTGAGGACACCTATATATCTGAACACAGAGAAGTCATGCTGATGCTCAACTAGAACCTTTGCCCCTACTGACTAGTATTCAAAATGCATTGTTTTGGAATATGTTTTTATTTTTTAACAGCTTTTTTAAAAATCATATTTGTGTTTTGATTTTACACATCAGCCATGGGTTCCCCTGTACTCCCCCCTCCTGCCCCCGCCCCCACCTCTCCCCCCCATCCCCTCCCCTCCATCCCCATCACCTCCAGGGCCAAGACTCCCCTGGGGATTCAATTCAACCTGGTGGATTCAGTACAGGCTGGTCCAGTCCCCTCCTTCCAGGCTGAGGAAAGTGTCCCTGTGTAAGCCCAAGTTTCCAAACAGCCAGCTCATGCACTAAGGACAGGTCCCAGTCCCACAGCCTGGATGCCTCCCAAACAGTTCAAGCTATTCAATTGTCTCACTTATCCAGAGGGCCTGATCCAGCTGGGGGTTCATAATTCATGTGCTTCCATTCATTTGGCTATTTGTCCCTGTGCCTGATGGAATTTGTTTTTACTATCCTGTCTTTTGATTATTTATTGTGATCTTTTGATTATTTATTATGGTTCCTGATTTTGTTGGAAGGATCTAGGTGGAGGTGAGGGAGGGGAAATCATGACCAGAATATGTTGTGTGAAAAAAGTTATTTTCAATAACAATAATAACCAAGAAAATAATAATAATAATAATAATAATAATAATAGAACACAAAGCAAATCTTTACTAGTTCAAAAAGACTGAAACCACTTCTTGTGTTTTCTCGTAACCACAATGCAATAAAACTTAAAATTGATAGCAAAATAAAATCTCTAGTAAATATATAAACTCACAGAGATTAAATGGCTCATTACTGAATGAAGAATGGGTCAAAAAAGAAATTAAGTTCCTGAAACTGAATGAAAATGAAAACATAAAAACTTTGAGACACATTGAAAAAATCCTACAAGGGAAATTTATAGCTCTGTCTGCTTATATTAAAAAATTCAAACGTTATATGAAAAAATAATCTATTTTCAATAAGAGGAAAAAAATCAAAAGAGCACAGTCAATGGTTTAATCATGTAATTCAAAATGTTGTAAAAACAAGAACAAACCAAATGCAAACCCACTTGATAGCAACATATAATAAAAATCAGAAGAGAAATCAGTGCAATAGAAACAGAGGAAACAATACAAAGAATCAACAAATCCAAGAGCTGATTTTTTTGAGAAGATACAAAAGATTGGCAGACCCTTGGACAAACTAACCAGAATAGGGGGACTAAAACTAATAGAACCAGAAATGAACAAGAAAACATTACCACAGACACTAAAGAAATTCACATTATAAGATAATATTTTTACAAACCTATATTCCATTAAGCTGTAAAAGATAAAAGAAATAGGTAAATTTCAAGATTCAGCCAAACTACTGAAATGAAACCAAGAAGTCAACAATGCAAACAGATGTATAACTCATGAAGAGAGTGAAACAGTAATAAAAAGTCTTTAAGTCCCCCCCCAAATCCAAGACCAGATGGATTCACAATAGAATTCTATAGACATTCAAAGAAGATCTACAGACAGTCCTTCTTAAATTATTTAAAAAAAGAATGGAAACAGAAGGAGCATTCCGAAACTCCCTCTATCAAGTCAGTATCACACTATACCAAAGCTGAGTGAAGAAGACACAACAAAAAAGAGAACTATAGGCCAAAGTCTCTAATAAACATAGACTCAAAAATACTCAATAAAACATTTGCAAGCAGTATACAGACATACACCAAAAGGATTATCCACCATGACAACATTGACTTTATCCCTGAAATGTAGGGATGGTTCTACATGCACAAGTCAATAAATGTAATAAACTACATAAATGAACTTAAGAACAAAATTACATGTTCATCTCAATAGATGCAGAAAAAGCCTTTGACAAAATCTAACATGTCTTCATAATAAAAGTCCTAGAGAATGTATGGCTAGAGAGAACAAAATAAAAGCTATATGTGAGAAAGAATCCAATAGCCAGCACCATCCCAATGAGGGAAAAGCTTGAAGCAACCTCACTGAAGTCCAGAACAAGACAAAGATGTCCATCATCTCTGTTCCTTTTTAATATTCTTCTCAACATACTAGCTGGAGCAATAAGGCAAGAGAATGAAATTAATGAAGTACAAATAGGGAAAGGAGAAGTCAAACCATCCTTATTTGCAGATTATATGATACTAGACATTAAAGATCCCAAAAAATCTGCCAGAAGACTTCAAAAAGCAATAAATAAATTAAGTAATGTGGGAGGGAACAGAATCAACTAGAACAACTCATGGGTTTTTTTCTCCTTTTTTTATGTTTTTCTCCTTTTTTATTTATTATATTTGTGTTTTAATTTTACACATCAGCCATGGGTTCCCCTGTACTCCCCCCTCCCTTACCTTCCCCCCAGCCCCTCCCCTCCATTCCTATCTCCTCCAGGGCCAAGACTCCCCTGGGGATTCAATTCAACCTGGTGGATTCAGTACAGGCAGGTCCAGTCCCCTCCTTCCAGGCTGAGCAAAGTGTCCCTGTGTAAGCCCAAGGTTCCAAACACCCAGATTATGCAGTAAGGACAGGTCTGGGTCCCAGGTGCCTCCCAAACAGTTCAAGCTATTCAATTGTCTCACTTATCTGGAGGGCCTGATCCAGCTGGGGGCTCTACAACCTCTGGTTCATAATTCACGTGCTTCTATTCGTTTGGCTACTTGTCCCTATGCTTTTCCAATCTTGGTGTCAACAATTCACACTCTTACAGTCCCTCCTCTTTCTCAACAATTGGACTCCTGGATACCACCAATGCTCCCTACGAGTTTTTTTAATACTCCACCAACAATCATGCAAGAAAGGGGATCATGGACACACTCCCATTCATAAAAGCCTCAAAGAAAATAAAATATCCAGGAATAAACCCAACAAAGGAAGTTAAGGACCTGAAAATGAAAACTTTAAGCCACTGAGGAGAGGAAAAACACTAGAAAAAAGAACAACATACCATGCTCATTAGATCACTAGAATTACCATTGTGAAGATGATCATTTGACCAAAAGCTATTTACAGATTCAGTACAATCCCAATCAAAATCTCCATTTAATTCTTCAAAGAAATCGAAAAAAAATTCATAAGGAACCACAACAGATCCTAGATTGGAAACAAGCCTGATCAAAAAGAACAGTGGCAGAGGGATTACCATTGCAGATTTTAAGAAATATTCAGAGCCAAGCTAAACTATATGGTACTGGCACAAAAATAGAGATGCAGATCAATGGAACAAAACTGAAGATTGAAATATGAGTTCACATAACTTCATTCACACAATATTTGACAAACACAAAAACATAAGCTAGAGAAAGGGCATTTTCATCAAATGGTACTGAGAAAACTGAATGTACACATGCAGAAGAATTAAATAAGACCTTTATATATCATCTTGCACAAAAACTAACTCCAAATGGATCAAAGACACAAACATGAATCCTGAAAATGCTAGGAAAAATATAAGCAGTGCCCTACATGATAGAGGTATAGGAGAGGACTTCCCTAATAGAACTCCATTTGCCCAAGGATTAATGTCAACAATTGACAAGTAGGACTTCATGAAATGAAAAGGTTTCTACATATCTGATGGAAGAATAAACTGGAAGATGAGGATTAATATCCAGAAAATATGAAGAACTTAAAAAACAAAAAGTTTTTTTAAAAAATGACCCATTCAAAAAATGGATCTGAGACCTTCTCCAAAGAACAACAAAAAAACTCAAAAAAATGTTCATCATCCCTAGCAATTAGGGAAATGCAAATCAAAACAACTTTGAAATTTTATCTTACCCAGTCAAAATGGCAAAGTTCAACAGAACAACCAACAACAAATATTGGAGAAAATGTGGGGAAAGGAACTGACTACTCAGTGGAATGGCAATCTGGCGCACCTACTATGGAAATCAGTGTGCAGAATTCTCAAAGAGCCTCAAGCAGATATACCATATGACCCAGCTATACCACTCCTTGGCATATGCTGGAATAAACATCCTACTCCACAGATACTTGCTTAGCCATGTCTATAGCTGCTTTATTCTCAATAGCTAGGAAACAGAAACAACCAAAATGCTCTTCAAGCAACAAATATACAATAACAATACGTTACATATACACTATAGAATACTATTCAGCTGTAAAGAAAAATAAAAACATGAACTTTTCAGGCAAATGGTTGGAACTAGAAAAGGTCATAAGAGTGAGGTGACCCAGACCCAAAAAGTCAAACATCACATGTTCTCTCTTATCAGAGGCTTCTAGCTCCAAATCTTCAAATGTGAGTACATAGACTGTGGTAACTACAGAAACCAGGAAAGTAACAAGAGACCACTGCAAGGGTATGATATGTGGGGGAACAATACATACAGGACTAGCAGGGCACAAGTTAACTGATCTAGAATATGGAGAGGGAGGGAGATAAATACAATTGAGGAAGGAGTGTAGGACATCTGAAAACATCATAAAGAACCATGCTACTAACTGTATATAAAAATCCTATAATACATGTAAATCTGTGTATAGAGATGCATACATGGTTAAAATGAAAATTTCTCATTGTGCAAACAATCCTCTCTCAAAGAGCTAAAAGACCACCAAACAAAACTCCAACACCAGTCATAAGAAGCCCACTTTTAAGCTGTTGCTCCAGGGTTGTCCAAGAGACTCCCAAAGCGTTACAGGCTGTTTCTATCAGAGACCCCTGAGCTAGAACTGACATGAAAGCTACCCCACTGAGGACTAGCATTCATGTAACCGGGAGGCTCCATGAAAGCTTCCAAAAGAGGGACATACTCAACAGTCTTACCCAGTTATAATATCTATGAACCACAGCAACAACCAGCATGGCATGAGAACCCCAAGTGTTCAGTGGTAGCACACTTACCTGGACAGTAACCAACAGCTCTATAATTAGTCTTAAGATTCACTTAACAAGAGGAAAATAATGCCAGGTACTGGAAACCTAGCCAACTACCCAGAGCTAGTGCAGTCACAGATCCTGGAGGAGAAGCCACAACCGCCACTTTATTAAACCAGCATAATCCCATATAGTCTAAATATTTGTCCTTATACACACAGATAAATATAGTCCTCAGTCTTCATCAAGGAAACTTCTCTTTGCAACAGATGGAGGCCATTACAGAAAACCCACAACCAATTAAAATGCAGAATTGTGGAGCCCAGTCCCAATGGCTACATCTACACAACAATTTCCACATCTAAGTCTCAGGAAACATTGCAGAAGAAAAGGGAGCAGAAAGACGATATAAACTGGATGGTCAGGGACTATCCTGTGGGATTGTGTCTCTTAGCAATTTCAGAAGCTACACCCATAAAGTTTCACCAACATGACTACATAAACATGTGCTGAATAAGGACAACAATAGACATATCAGTGTGGAGAGGAGAATGCCCATAGGGCCACAACCCTACACAACAACTATGCAAAAGCCAACAAATGCTAAGAGTAGGAGAAATACTCTTCCCCAGGGAAGAGCATACCAATTGGTTAACCAATATCAAATGGTCAGATCTGAAAACATACATTATACAGACGGAGCAGATTATAATTAGGAATTGATATACATATATATGTATGTACGTATATACATATATGCATGTAATAACAACAAAAATATTGCCATGAATTTGTAATTATCAAGGAGAAGTATATGGGATAGTTGGAGGTAGGAAAATGGAGGAGAAACTGATGTAACTCTATTATAATCTTAAAAATGAAAGAAAAATATTTATAGAAATAGGACAAACCCGGGGTCACAAGCAATATATACTTGAACCCGACTCATAATGCAGATTTTCTTAGGAATGAGTAGTTTAGGCCTTCACTATTTTGACCTGGCCTCGCACATGTGCCTGCCATTCCCTCTGCCGCCTTCCTACCCTTCTTGTTAACATAAATCCACCATTGACTGAACACTCTAGACTGCATTTTATAATGTCACTACTGATGCTTCAGTTTTCCACTGATTATACTTTCCTGTCTGAAAAGTTTACCCATCTGAGACTCACTCCTATCCTTCAACAATGTTTACTTTCTTCCAGTTGACTATGATAACTTCCCCTAAGCAACCTGAGGATTATGCAAAGAAAATGCTCTCTGTAGGTCTATTTCAGCAGGGTATAATCTCCTGATGGCCCCATTTTAAAATAAAATATCTATGCAAATCAGCCTGCATACACATATTTCTAGAATTACTTTTTCCCCCTAAAGGCTATCTCATTCCTCAATTTCTTCTTGCTTAAGAGGTTAGTGGAGATGGTGGAAGACTGCTTCTCCCTTTTCTGCTTAAGTTCATGGCAAATTAACTTGCTTCTCACTTTCACGGGAGAGAAAATCTTGACTCAGTCATCGTCTTTGTAGCCTGCATAGCTAAGGTATGTGTTTAAAGTGATATGCAAGAAAAGACTAGGTGAATATCTCATTTCTAAGCAAGTTTCCCCTCTTAGGTTTTCCAAATCATTCATTTACAGAGTCCAACACCAAGGTGTTTGCCTTTCCTCAGTAATGATGATGGCAAGTGAGTTCAAAGGAACCTGCAAGTGTTGCATATGACTAGATACATGGTAAGACTATGCTGAAGGATAAAAGTTAATGACAGCAGGGTCACAGAGGTTTTATACTAATTGGATGTATTAATTACTTTCTCATGGCTGCAATAAAATATCCAAATAATAGCACCTTCGGGGAGAATGAGTATAGTTTCAGACCACAGTCCCTCATGGCAAGGAAGGCATGACTGCAAGAGCAGGAAGCTGGCTGCTTACACTACATTCACAGTCAAGTAGTAAAGAGTAAACAGGAAGTAGGGCCAAGCTTTAAAACCTCTACGTTTGTCCTCAAGGCTGGCCTTCTATTATCCACTTCCTCTAGCAAAGATCCACCTCCTAAAGGTTCCACAATTATTTGAAAAATAGCTCCAGCTAAGAACACAAGAATCCAAACACATAAGCCTATGAAAGACATTTCATATTCAAACCACAAGAGTATGTAAACCCTGGTCCTATAATCAGAGAGCTGGTAACTGCTCATTTTGAACATATTTTCATAGATTCCATTTTAAAATTGGTTTCGGAAAAAATTGTTTAAATAATCTTCATATTGCTGACTGTGTTCACATCAGAACATGTTAGCAGTTCAAAATTGAGATTCTGAAAAATACTAATAATGTGTATATTATTTTCTATCTTGGCAAAATTAGATTTATTGTGTATTTTTATCTACTTATCACGGATAATGTATTTAACAAGACCCTTCCAAATGCTATTGTGCTTTTAAAACAAAACAATCAAGTTGGAAGCTGAATTTATCAATTAAAACAATGCTGAGTGTGTTGAACCAGAGACCATGGAATGCCTTTCTTCCTTTAAATCAAATGACCATTTTCTATTTTCCAGTATTACTCATCAGCTTATATTTCAGGCTTTCAGCAAATGAGGTTTTGGCAAACATTTTTTTCCCAATTTCTTTGAAGGCCAGAATGCACTGTGTGAGCATGAATAAATGGATTACCCATCCATCACCATTATGACAGCTCCTCACTTAGACATTTAATCAATATCACAAGGTCTTGCTCAGTTACCTTGTCACAAATCTTGTTAAATTGCTTCTAAATGTAACCACACAGAAATAAATAAAAAGATAATATAAACATAGCAGTTAATAATCTGTGTGTTGTATTTACGTGAAAATAGATGAAACACTATATTCTTTCAATGTTGGGGGAAGAGCTTAAAATTAGATCTCAGTTCTTGGAGTTAGAAGATGAATCAGTGGGTAAGAGAACTTGCTGGGCAAGCTTAAGGACCTGAGTTCAAATCCAAGCACCCACATGCAAATCTGAGTGGAACTGTATGTATCCCTGTGACTCGAGCCAAGTGCTTCTGAGGTGCCAACTTTTCCTTGACTTTTTGTATGTACAATATAACTGTTTTCTTACAACATATATCTGCAGAGGAGGTTTATTAGTTATTGTTTTGTTGCTGTGGCCAAATGCCTAACTTAAGCAATTTAAGTACAGGAGGGTTTGTTTTAATTGCAGTTGAAGAAGAGAGTGATTTTATCATGTCTGGGAATGCACAGTGACAGGAGACAGCCACTGTGCTGAATACACAGTGAATACACAGTCAGAGAAAGGAGAATAGACAGAAGTAGGGCTGGACTAGAAAACTCCAAGTCTTGTCACTAGTGACCACCTTTCTCCATCAAGGCTCCACCTCCTGAAAGTTCCACAACCTTCCAAAAGAGCGTCCTCAGCTGGAGACAACATGTTCAAACACATGAGCCTCTGAGGACCATTTCACATTCAAACCACAACAGGAGATTTATACCTACATGCTCATTTTCCAGGAAGGAAATAATAGGGCTTGCGGCTGCTCCAGTGATCTTGGTGACAACACAATCAAGGCTGCCCTGGTTGCTATGGAGACCAAAAGCCCTTGGATCAAGTTCACAGTGTAGTGCTTTGGAAACAGCCCCGCCAGCAGCTGTTGGCATCAGGACCTTGTCATAAAGAAGTCACAGAAAAGGAGGGGACAGTGATTATTTTTCCATTGAACATGCAGTGGGAGAATGACTGACCTAGATGCTATCAGAGGATTTAATGAACCCACCCTGGCTAGCTCTGTTTTAAAAACCACCCTAACTGCTCAGCAAACGAATCCTGGTATGAGTCTCCTCAGAAAGCTTTCTGAGGGGAGTGCACGTGAGCTGCATAACCCAGAGCCAGCTGAAACAACAGCTGGGAGAAGAGCAAATAAATAGGTCAGGTATTTTAGGAGCTAAACCTGTGCTCCCCAAGGTCTCTTGTGCAAGTTTTATGAAAAGCAGGTGAAAGCATTTTTTCTAGTTGTTTGAAACTTTTCTGTAGAGGTGATTATGTCTGAAATTCTACTGCAGGCTGATGATAATCTCCCATGGCCAATTACTTTCCATTGAAAAGGAGTTTGTATGTTTCAGAGATTTTTTCTTAATTATGACTGAGTAATGCAGAGAACATGAAAAGATATGAAACCTTTAATACCACTTTCTAACGATGACAAGCTGAGTTTTGGGGGTTTTGCATGTGGATGTGTATATGTGTTTGTACACATGTATGGGTACTCATGCACATGTGTTTTCGAAAGTCAGAGTTTAACTATGAGTATGTTTCTTAATCAGTCTCTATGATATATATTGAGGCACAGTCTCTCATTTGAACTCAGAGTTCCAAATTCTGCTAGTCTACTTAGCCAACCACTCTGAGGATCCTTTGTAATCATTCCTCAAGCACTGAGATTATAGGAGGCCATTAAGCATATCTGGCATGTCCATGGGTTCTGGATTTCCGAATGCTGATCCTCATGCCTGTGCAGCAAGTCCTTTACTCATTGAACCAATACCCCAATAGAAAATCTTGTAAAAGAATCATGAAGTGATTTATTAAATCTTACTGGTGTGATCTAGTATTTAGCATGGAAAAGCCAGAAATTGAAATCTGAGGGTGTGTATGCAAAGGCTCCTCTGACTGGAAAATATATGAACTAATAGAGAGAAGTGTTGTCATAGGCTGGGCTTTAAAAAAAATCCTCAATGGAAAACACAAAAGCCAAACTGATTTTTTTCCAAGCATGAGCTCATAAATGAGTGAATATTGGTTGGTCAATAGCCACAGCTCTAAATCATTCCTGGAAATAGATGTTTGAAGGCACATTTGCTGGTGGGTGGAGTGGGCAACAGAATGATCACTGAAATTCATCCTGCCTTGAGTTAGCAAGGGAAGCAGGAAAGTCTTGGCAGCAAGGCACTGAAATCCCATTGCTAGGGAGCCATTTCAATATTTTCCCTTTGAGTTAATATTTAACGATAGGTTTGCCTTCTTTCAACACTTTGTCCTTATTGCTGAGCACCTGTAAATTCCTAGCACTGAAATAAATGGTACAAAAAGAGAGAGAATAAACAATAAAGCCAAAAAAGAAAATTGGCTTGAGTCATTAAAACAAATACTTGTGAAACGTTCCAATTTCATCCCTCTTTCTGTAGTGAATACTCTGACAAAAAGCAACAAAAGGCAGGGATGTTTTATTTTGCTTCATCTCACAGTTCCATGTTACAGTCCCTTATTGCAGGGAAGTCTCAGATGAGACTTCAAGCATCACATTCACAGTCAAGAGCAAATAGAAAATAAATGCATGTATCCTTGCTAGCCAGAACACTCAGCTAGCTTTCTTCACTCATACAGTTCAGGGCCCAGCTTAAGGAATAGTGGGATCAGTATTCTTATGCTGATTAAGAATCAAGATGATTCTCCCACACTCATAGGCCAATTTGATCTAGATAATTCTTTATTAAGACTCCCATTCAAAGTGATTCTAAGCTATATCAAGCTGACACACAAAACTAACCAGTATAGAGAGGAAAACCCACTCTCTGATTCAACAATGGAACTATCTTAGAGCAACAGTTCTCAACCTGTGGTTCTCCACCCATTTGGGGATCAAATAACCCTTTCACAAGGGTCACATATCAGGTATCCTGCATATCAGATATTTACATTCCAATTCATAACAGTAGCAAAATTACAGTTACAAAGTAGCAAGGAAAATAATTTTATGGTTGAGGGTCACCACAACATGAAGAACTGTATTAAAGGGTCACAACCTTAGGAAGGTTGAGAACCACTGCCTTAGAGTCATAGAAGACTGGAGTGGAGCAAAGAATAAAGCCCAAAAGCAACAAACCTTGTTGCACAGAGGGCTAAATTTAAATTCTAAAACCTGAAATGATTTTCTCCAACATAGTTGTTGTCTGCTGATGTCAAAGCAACAAATGTCTCATGTGATGGAAGGACAGCTGTTGTGTGTGTCCTTGAGAGTTTACTGTTCTTTTGTATTAATTGTGTGTTGTGACAAATGCCTAACAAAGGTAATATGAGGACGCATTTCTCTTGGGTCACGGTTTGAGGGAATAGTCCCTCGTGGTTAAAGTAATCATGGTGCCCAAGGGCTGAAGCAGCTGGTCACATTGCATACATAATCAGAAAACAGAGATAGATGAGTGTTGGTGCTCAGCTTGCTTTCTCATTTTTATTCAGTTCAGTATCTCAGAGCATGGAATGGTGCCATACACAGTTAGGGTAGGTCTTCCCACCGTAGTTAACCCAATCTAGATAATAATTCTCAGGTGTTCCCAGAAGTTTGTCTCCTAGAGGAATGTAGATCTTGTCAAACTGATAATCAAAATTACCCGTTAAACTCTTTGTGGTTGAAGGGTATTCCATTAGGAAGCCCTTTCTGTCTGCCTTGGGTGGAGGCATGGCTACTGAAGATTTCTTAAAAAATCAACTCAAAAGAGAAACCTAAGTTAGAAAAGTTAGAAAATGTTACTGTTATTCATGACAGTCTGCTAAAAACAATGCTTACTGAACAAGTGTGGTGGTGCATGCCCAATGTCCCAGCACTTGGTAGATGAGGCAGGAATATCATGTGCTAGATGTCAGCCTGAGCTACACAGCAAGTCCCATCTCCAGAAGTAAAGATTCCTGATGGCTAGTAAACATTAATTAGAAATAAGGATTTTCATAAACTGATGTTTGTTCTACCACATGCCTTTTGCTACATCTGTAAGAAATTCAAAGTTTATTTCAATGTAATCTTTAATATAATGGATTCATTGACAGCTCTAGTGAACTCAAGAATTTTCTTCAGCCACCAACCAGAACAATGTATGTTGCATTGTGCACACACACACACATACGCGCGCGCGCATGCGCGCGCGAAGGGATGCAGGGATGAAGGGAGAGAGAGAGAGAGAGAGAGAGAGAGAGAGAGAGAGAGAGAGAGAGAAGGGATTACTGAGATTGTGAAAGAAGCCCTGTCTAACATTGACCTAATGAAAACAACACTACAGACAATGGAGATGAGGATGAATAATGAAGGCTCCTCCAAACTGCTAGAAATTTCAAGCTGAACCTCTGTAACAGTTTCAGATTATATGATTAAAAGGAGAACTGACACTTGATGTTCATAGGATGTCTGAAGTAAGTTCAAATGAGCTACACACAGGATTAAGAAAATCAGCCTTCAGGAAATGGGCAAAAACTTATTAGGTACATTCCAGGACAAAATCAAAAGCTAAGCAAAACCCTGGACATGACACTTGACAAGCAAGTATTCTATCATGGAGCTATGCACCCAAGTCATCTCAAACAGTTTGGATCAATGACAGGAGATTTAAAACTTGAATCCTTGAGATTTCCCCTTGCAAATACCAGATGTTTTATTTTATCTTCTCATTAACCTAGATTTTTGTTATTTGGAGGACTGCACAGCCAGTTTTGAACTGGTTCCCTTTGACACCTGGGCAACTCATTCACCAGGAAGGAATTAGAATACTATGGTAGACATTGCTATTATTGATGTGTGTACACTGTATCATAGCTTCAGAAGCCACAGAGCACAATTTGAACACTGAAATGCTTATATTTTACACTTTCTTCTGTATATCTATGGTCAAGCATCATAAACAAAACAAAATAGCTATAAGACTATATTATCAGACTCTTGCCCTTGGGTAATGCTGGATGGGAGCATAGCCAGGATGCTATGCTTCTTCAACCATGATCCATGGCCCAAATCTAGTCTACTGCCTCTTATTTATCAATGACTTTTTATTATAGGATGGCCACACATATAGACATTTGGTCCACAGCTGCGCTCAGACAACAATGGCCCACTAAGTTGTCTGTTTATGGCAATGACTGATTTACAGAATGGATAGAAGACCTGGTCCAGAGAAGATGCTGAAATCAAGTACAGTTAGGACAGTATAAGTAGAAAAAGAAAATCTTAACTCATACATACAAAGAATACAAAAGTGTTCAAAGCATTTTCAAATGAGTAAACTGGTACCACATGAAAAGGATGCTGAAAGAATAGAAGAAATAATGCATGCACTCAGAGAAGCTGACATGGATACACACTTAGACTGTTTCTAAGTTGTCCAACTTCCCAGAAATCCCATTCCCTCTTAACTCTACAGATGTTGTTCATGGGATTGACCATTTACCAGCTAGAAAATGACTAAATGTGAACTGCTAAAGACACTGCCCAATCTTCTCATAGTCCCAAATTTTAGATGTCCTTGTACTCCAGCACTCAGGCTCTGTCAGGACATACATATTTTCCCAACTTGCATTTCCATCTGTTTCACAGTGGAAATATCAGCCCTTTTAAATACTGAAGAAACATAGCCTGCCTTTCAAAGGGAAAAAAATTCCACTTCCATTAGCAGTTATAGATGAGCACAGCTACTCTCTGGAAACAAAGACCACATGAAGCAGAGAGCACTGAGAGACAGAAACACAGATTACATTCTTGAATAACCCTTGTGTTGTAGGCTCAACTGCAGAATGAAATAGCTTTTACCCACATCCAATTTATATAGGAGTGTCAGTAACATGTGTTTATGTGTGTAGCTATGTATGCAAATGTATATAAGTTTATATTGTTTGTACATTTAGAAAAATTCTATACGGATATTGACATACAAGTAAAGCTAAGATTCAGGGGCAGGTATGCTAGATGATTGTGCAAGTTAAAATATCTGTCTTCCAGGTGTATATTATTTTGGAAACAAGTAATATATACATACATGAAAAGTTTAAAAATTTCTATAACATTGTATTATTTCAAATACAAACCAGTTTCATTTTTAGATGGCTAGAGAGATACTCCCATAGTGAAAGTGCAAGAAAGAGTTCAGTCTGCAGAACCAGGTAAATAAAATCAAACATGGTAGCACACACTTGTAATACCAGGGATAGAGAAACAGAGACAAGTAGAATCCCAGAGCTTACTGGCCAGTAAGCTTTATCCCAGGTCCCAGTGAGAGATAACATCTCTAAGAAAAAAAAAAAACAACGAGGTAGATGATTCATGAAGAATGACACCAAAGAATATTCCCTCTGGCCTTCATAGTCATAGGCACACACATGAACATGCATACACACATCAAAAAGAGATTCATTTTATATTACAAGATTTTAGCTAGAAAAGATGTGGTCTAACTGTACTATTATTAAATAAATGTTGGCTCATTCAGTAAACACAATCTCTATCAAGCATATATATTATGCTATCATGAGTTTATTGGTAAAAGAAAACAAACTTTAATAGTTTATATTTTGGATTGGAGATAGAGTGGCTATAAACAGTTTAAAACTCAAATAGAATGTTATGCTGTGATAAATGCTATAAAGGAAAGTGAAGCATGAAAGAAAATTTGCTATAAGTATACATCACAATAATGGCATGGTTCATAAGGATATGCTTGAGGTTATCATTGATCATGCAATGTTTGGGGGAAAGTTTAGAAGTGATATATAGGTAGCCCTGGGTCAAAGAACCAAGAGAAAGGAAATCCAAATTGAGAAGAGAAAGTTGAAGTAGGAAAAGAGAAGGAGGAGAAGAAACCAGAGGAGAAAAAAATCTAAGTTCTCATAGAATGGCAGGGCTGTGTTAGTTACCCTTTGCCGATAATAAATGATAAGTGACTTAGCTATGTAAAACAATATATAACTATAATGTCAAAAATTCTGTAGGTCAGGAGTCCAGGCAAGTTTGGTTTTCTTCCTGGGCCTGTTGTCACTTTTCAAAGCCTTGTGAGAAGGTACACCATGTGGGAGGATCTATTTATGCACTTGATGGTAGAATTCAGTTCTTCCATAGTTCCCAGATCTGTGGTCCTGGCTCCTTGCTGGCTCTTGAGTTCTTTGTCATATAAAAATCTTAGTGATATATATATATATATTTCATCAAAGGCAGTGACAGACAGTTACAGTCTTTTGTGACCAAACTATGGAAGCAATATTCCATCTTGATTCCTAAATTCTAATTTTCAGAAATATTTGGCATAATTATTTCCTGTGGATAAGAAATGACCAACACCATCACAGATAAGAGACCTCTGAAGCTGACCTACAGAGTGACTTGGCCCAACTCTCCTGTCCAAATAAACAAACAAACAAGCAAAAACCAGTATGATGGTAGTTATGGTAATGGTGACAGAGCTTACAAGTTAGCTAAATTTCAAATTTGTTCTCTGTTTGGGGTTGTTGCTTTTTTTTTTTTTTTGGTACATAAGCTGATGACCATAAAATTTTGTTCTTTCAGCCTTCCTAGTTCATTTTTAAGGACTTATCTCAGATTTATTATTTTACTGCTTGGAAGTATCATGGGTATAACTGGATTTTGTCAAGCAACTGAAAATAATAATATTATTAACATTACTATTATTAATAATGATTATTCATTCCTCTTCTGCCTCTGTTCCCCGTCCTCCCATTCTGCTTCGCCTCCTTTTCTTTTTTTTTTATTTTTGATATTATAATATAATTACAACATTCCCCTTTCTTTTTCCTCCTTCCAAACTGTTACATATACACCTCCTTTCCCTCTTTAAAATTCAAGGACTCTTTTTTTCATGACTTGCTATTTCATGCATGTATGTATATACATATATATTCCTAAATATAACCTGTTCAGTCTATTTACTGGTGTGTGTGTGTGTGTGTGTGTGTGTGTGTGTGTGTGTGTGTGTGTGTTTAGGGCTGACCATTTGGTATTGGATAACCAATTGAAGACAATTAGAGAAAATCATAACCAATCAAAATGCAGAGTTGTGAACTTGCATCCCAAAGCTACAACTACAAAAACACTCCTGTACTCAAGGCTCAGGAAGAATTACAGAACAGGGGACACAGAGATTGTAAGAGCCAACAAATCAGGGGTTTGCTGTGAGATTGTGTCTCCTCATAATGTCAGAAGCTACGCTCATGAAGTCTCACCAACATGACTGCCCAAACATGAGCTGAACTAGGACAACGACAAAAGACATGTTAAAGTAGTTGGGGAAAGCCCATGAGGTCTCAACCTTAGACAAAGAACTGCAGGAAACTAAGGAATGCTGAGAGCAGGAAATAGTCTTCTCCAGGGTAGAGCACACCAACTGGATATCTAATACCAAATGGTCAGCTGTGAAAATGTGTATATGAGTAACATTATACAGACTGAAGAGGTTAGATATAGGAACACATACATATATGCATGCAATAACGAAGAAAAATAGGCTATGAATTCAAAAGAGAACAAGGAAGGACACAGGGAAGGGTTTGGAAGGAAGAAATGGAAGTGAAACTCAAAACTCAAAAAAAAAAAAGAAAAAGAAAAAATACAGTGAGCTGTGACCATCAAGATAGCTCAGTGGATAAAGGTACTTCCTACTAAGCCTCAGGACCTCAGTTTCATCCCCTGGACCCACAAAGTGTAAGGAGAAAAAAAGCTCTTGCAAGTTGTCCTCTGACCTCCATGTGCACACAATAGCATGCCCATGTGTATTTACAATAAATAATAAGCAAATGTTTTTATAGGTGCATCCTACAAAGAATTAAATTAAAATTTAAAATGCACATACTAAGTTAGAAAATATCATCTTGAGGTATTTAAATATTAGTTTCTTTTTTTTTTTCTAATTTTGATACAGGGTCTCACTATACAGTCAGGCTGACTTCAAACTCACAGTCACCCACATCAGTCTCCCAGGTGTTGGTGTTGCAGGTCTATGCCACCAAACCGAGCTGTGATCCTAGTTTCTTAAAGTACTTCCAATCCTTTGGATCATACAAGCCTTATGCCTTAAGGGGATTTTTTTTTTTTTTGAGGCATGGAAAAAACACTGTGATGTTATTTTTTAATGGGAGTTTTGTTCTTGGTGTTTTAGGAGAGAATTTGTTCCCAGATATTGCTACAAACACTTTTCCAAAATTTATTTCTGTCTGGATGATCAAAACAAGTGTAGCAATGTCCATATTTGCAGGAAATACATAATATTCTCCCTGAGGTTTTGCCACCTCTCAAAGCCCCAATAATCTCCCTTGTCTTTATAGTAATGGAAGCTGAATGGGAGCTTGGAGGGAAATGAAGCATGACCCCCACTGGAGAAACTCCACTGCTGTAGAAGGAGATTACCAAGTACTCAACTTTTTTTCCCCTCCCTACTGTAAACATGATTTTTATCACAAAATTGAATAATTGTTTTTGAGTTTGTCTCTCAGGAGAAAACGCATAGTACGTATCATGAAGCAGTTGAGCCTCCAAAAGGGACTGAAAGATCCAAATGACCCCAATTGTTGCCTAACAAGAAAAGATCACCGTTAATTAACTGGAGACAATGTGACCTTCCATGATGCAGATGTGTTCAAAAGGCTGGTGGTTAATTCCATAGTTAATCTCTTCAAGAAAAGAATTCTCAACATTTATCTTACTATCAAAAAAAATAATAAAAGGGGAGTGGGTAGAGAGCTGGCTCCATAGTTAAAAGCACTTGAGTTGAGAGAACCTAGGTTTGGTTCCCATCATTTACACTAGATGAATCCAATAATCTCCTCTGGCCTCCCTAGGCGCCAAACATGCATATGGTACACATGCAAACAAGCAGGCATACACATAAATAAAAATAAATTTTAAGAAATTTAATGAGCTAGCATGGAATATTCTGTTTGGCCTGAGCTGTCTAAGATATGTAGCTGAAGGGGCTGGGGAGATGGCTCGGCACTTAAGAGCACTGGCTACTTTTCCTGAGGACCCAATTTTGATCCCAAGCTCCCACATGATAGCTCACAACTACCTGTAATTCCAGTACCAGGGGATCTGATGCCCATTTAGGGCCCCAAGGACACGTGTATACATGTGGTGTACAGACATACATGCAGGCGAAACACCCATACACAAAAAAATAAAACATCTTTTAAAGAAACGTTACTGAAGAAAGCAGAGGAAAAGGGACAGGTAGCAGCATTCCTCTGTGTTCTCTGCTTCAGGTCCTGCCTTCACTTACTTTGTTGATGGACTGTAAGCCAAATAAACCCTTTTCTTTTCAAGTTAATCTTGGTCATAGTCTTTATGACACCTAAAGAAAAGTAAATTCGGGAAGACAGATGCCTATGTGTACACACACAGGTACAAATGCACATATTCCATATGTAAACACAGGCACACATGCACACACAGGTACAAATGTACATACACACATAGGTACATATGCAGATACATACACATACATGCACACACAGGTACTGATACAGGTACACACGCATGTATATACATCTAGATACAGGCACATATGAGTACAGATGCACATGCACCCAAGCACACATATGTACACAAACAAACACATAGGTACACACAAAATGGCTCCCCAAACAATTATATGATATGCCAGAAGGTAACATCTGATTAGTATGTGAAATTATGTGTGTATATGAATTAAATTGGCCTTAAAATAAAATGACATGAAAACAGTTATTTAAGTTGGCAAAAACTACTGACGTGCTTGGCTCTGGGTTTGAGGAGGAAGGGAAATAAACTATCTCCTATCCCATGGTCTTCCAGGTGATCTAATGGAGATGATCATCTGGAATCTTCCTCTGTAACTTTACCTAGCTTTCTTCATCCTCACAATTCTTCATTCTTACTGAGTGACAGCAGAGAAAACTTCATTTACACAGTCATTCTTCAAGGAGCCCTCTTCAAGCATTATAGCCATAGTGAGCAAATACATTTGAGTATTCACAGTAGATGGGCAGGCTCCTTTGGGCCCCAATAAGCATACACTGAGTGCAGAGTGTGTGGTAAGTGCTTTGTTAAGCGCAGAGCTTACACAATACACACTACAGATTCCCAGTCTCCAACTTCCTCATAGATTTGCTTGGCATCAAGACAACCTTGAGCTTAAACAATGAAAACAAATGAACAAAGAAAGAATTGTTTCCTGAAGAACAAAGTAAAGAGTCTGTTGTACAGAATGTTTCCATGGAGGAAAACTGCTTACTGGCGTGCAGTCAGGCTCACATTCAGCTACCTTTCTTGTATAGGCAAGATACAGGTGCCTAGGGATCATACTGCCCATATTGGGCTGGGCCTTCCCACATCAATTAGCAATCAAGAAAATATCTCACAGGTCAATAGAGTGTCAAGCTGAAAACCAAGATTAACAATTCTCCTCTCTCTCTCTCTCTCTCTCTCTCTCTCTCTCTCTCTCTCTCTCTCTCTCTCTGTGTGTGTGTGTGTGTGTGTGTGTGTGTGTGTGTTTTATTAATTTTTCTTCTATCATCCATCAAGATTGTTCCTCTTTATCCCCTATTCTGTTTCAACAGACTGACCACCCAGATCATTTATGTAAATAATCTAGAATGCACCTGTCCATATTTTAATAGCATACTTGATCATGCAGAATTGTGTCCTCGCTTCATAAAAGCAGAATATTGTAAACCTGTTTCAACTTCTTGTATTTCACTTTCTACAACACACATAGAACTTTCTGTACCTTCACTGACATACTCAGTTGTTTTGAACCTCTGTGTACCATACCACATCACTGACACCCTTGAATTTGTGCAACAACACCTCTATTGAAAGGTGTTTACCTTGTTTACACCTTCTTGTTAGCATCCACAATGCTCTGTGTGTATTAAGAGTGTTATTAGCTACTTCAATTTGTTTCAGAGGGTGAGAGGATTAGAGCAGAGTATGTATGCTTAACATTTCGATACTCACCAACATGTTAATATTCAAATATGCTACTAACAACTTTATGATATACAATATGACATTATCCTCAAACTGTACTGCTTACTCTTCATGCATATGCATAGCTTTTTATCATTTGTGCAAGGATGTATGGGGAGAATTTGTGCACGCTCATGTCTATAGGGGCTAGAGAAGGACATTGGGTGTCCTACTCTATCACTCTTTAACTCATTCCCTTGAGACAGTGTCTCTTAGTAACCCTGAGCTATTCTGACAACTAGCAAGCTCCAGCAATCACCCTGTCTTTAGACAGTAATCAAAGCTGCCACTTTGCTGGGGCTACAGGCATGTGCAGACACAACCAGTTTTTTACATGGTTAAATCCAAAGAATTTAAACTCATATTCTCAGGATTACACAGCAAGTGCTCTTACCTACTGAACCATCTCCCCAAGCCCAACTCTGCGTCTTTTAATTCACATCTCAAGTCTCTCCTCCCTTCCCCTGGAAACCACTAGGTAACAGGTGTTCTTACCACAAGCAAAAGTAACTCAGGTTTCTAATGGAAATGCCAATTTCATGAGCCATAGTAATCATTCCACAAAGTGCAATCAAATAATATATTTTATACCCCAAATGTGTAAATTTTTTTAAAAAATCAGGGTTTTATAAATATATTTCATTATGGCATATTACAATTTGTTGTAATATTATATTATATAAATATATTATATTATGATGTATGATTATATTATCTCATATTTTACAAATATATTTCACTTGAAATATATCCAACCACCCCAAAATAAAAATAAGATATAGAACTAAACAGAGACTTCTCAAAGGATGAAATATAAATGGCTAAGAAATACTTAAAAGAAACGTTCAACATTCTTAGCCATCAGGAAATGCAAATTAAAACTACATTGAGATTTGATCTTATCCCAGCCAGAATGGCCAAGACCAATAAAACAAATAACAGAACATGCTGGCAAGGATGTGGAAAATGAGGAACACTTATTCATTGCTGATAGGACTACAAACTTGTATAGCCATTATAGAAATCAGTGTGCAGGTTCCTCAGGAAGATGGGAATAGATCTACTTCAAGATCCAGCTATACCAATCTTGGGTATATACCCAAAGGACTCTATATGTTAATACAGAGATACTTGCTCATCCATGTTTTATTGGTGCTGTATTCATAATAGCCATTAATTTGAAAGAGCCTATATGCCCATCAAGTGATGAATAGATAATGAAAATGTGGTGCATCTACACAATGAAATGTTATGTAGCTGTTTAAAATGAAATCAAGAAATTCACATGTAATGGATAGGCTAGAAAAAGTCAGCATGAGTGAGGTAACCTAGACCCAAAATGACAAATATTGTGTGTATTCTCTTATATGGGGACGTTAGCTCTTAAGCTTCAATAGGCATGCTACAATTTGTAGAACTACAGCTATTGGGTATAGACTAAGAAACTCCTGGGAGGGGAGGATCTCCTAAGGAAGGGAAAATAGAGTATGTATTTATGAAAAAGGCAGGGAGGAGACTAGAACAAGAGGATCAAACAGGGAGAGGAGGGGAAGAAGGGGGTAGAGGAAGGAATATGAGGAGGGACAGCTAAAACTAAGGGCCATTTCAGGGGTCATATGGAAACCCACTACTATAGAATCTTCTTAAAATAGATACATATGTGAAAGAATTCTAAATGGAGTCACCAAATAACAGGGGAGTCAAAGCCCCAACTAGACATCTCTCAACAATAAGTGAAACTTCTAGTGCCAGGAATAAGTTACATCTGTTCAAGTTATTGGCCAAAGGGGCCCCTGAAAACACTCAAATATCTCAGGCTGTTGCAAAGGATAATGATTATTCTCCACAAACTGATGGTAAGGCCCTACTGTTGAGGACATTTATGTTACCAAACACAGAAGCTGAGCTGGTGCCTAGGAAGAAATTTCACTCTTATTGACTAGCATTTGTGGTGCTGAAGGTACTCTCCAATGCTACCAATGGAGAAAATTAATTGTCAGTATCTCACATCAACACACCTGGCAACCTATGACAGTGACCTCCCTTCAAGATATACTGGTGCAATCACTGCATAATTATGGAAGTCACCAACTACCTTTTAAATTGGATTTAAGGCCACCTCCCTGAAATAGAACCCATACTTGGCATTGATAAAGTGGCCAAAAACCTAAGACTAGATAGGTCATTTGCCTAGGGGAAAACCGAGTTCTATTATTCTGCTAAAGCAGTGGTTCTCAATCTGGGTCGTGAGCCCTTTGTCAAACTTCTATTTCCAAAAATATTTACATAACAATCCATAACAGTAGCAAAATTACAGTTTTGAAGTAGCAATGAAAATAATTTTATGGTAGGGAGTCACCACAAGATGGGGGAATGTATTAAAGGGTCACAGCATTAGGAAGACTGGGATCCACTGTACTGAAGGAACACAGCAATAAATGACTCCTAATGACATATTGCTAAACCTATAGATCAGTGCTGTGCTCAGCCATCATCAGAGAAGCTTCTTCTTGCAAGAGATGGGAATTAACACAGAGACCCACAACTGGATGATGCAGAGAGTGAGACTTTCAAGCACTCGGCCCTAAATGGGACGTATTTATCCAACTCCTCCTTTCAAGGCTCAGGGATCTATGCAGAAGAGGAAGAGGAAAGACTGTGAGAGCCAATGGTGATGAATGACACCAAGGAAATAGTGTCTTACACACACAGCAGGACTGGTACACATATGAACTCACAGAGACTGTAGCAACATGCATAGGACCAGCAGAGGTTCAAACAAGAAAGGATTCCAGTCCTGAGAGGGAGAAGTGGACATATTCCTGCTCCTAACCAAGGAGCTATTCATAATTGTTACCTGCTGGCAAAGGGAAAATCTGTTTCTCCAATGGAGTGTCACTGGGTATAACAACCACATCCCATGCCCAGGTGCAGTTGGCCAAATGAAGTGAACACAGATACACACTACACACACATACTATACTCGTACATAAAGCTTTTTAAAAAATAATGAAAGAATATATATTGAGAAGTTGTGATATAAATTGGTACTCAAGTGTATTTATACTCCAAATTCAAAGCATTTGGGAATCCTAAAATATGTTAAACCATCAATTTAGCTCAAAAGTGATGCATCTAAAATTACCTGTGCTGAGGAGCCGGGCTGTCTGTTTCATTTTCAATCCACAGAAACTCTCAAACTTTGGTAAAACACAATAAAAATGAATTCCTTAAAAAATGATAAGAAAAAAAAGACAAACATCGCACATTGGTGCTATGGCAAAGCCAATTTACTACAAAATTTTTCAAATGTCACTCTCAATTTCCATACTTATTGCAGAAAGGCTATACGCATTTTGTGCAGCAATACCATCTGGTGTCTGGCCGAGCAAGACTGATTCCTCTCTGTGGAATGCACACCCCCTCAAGCCTTAGAGACTCAAAATACTTTTCCCAGAAAAAAAGCATATTTCGCCAGCAAAAGCAAATCAGTAAGCATACAAGAAAATCAGCAAAAGACAGAAACACCAGACCTGCAAAACTTTCATATACTGAAATTAACAGACACTGAGTGGAAAACAAATGTATTATGTTAAAATTTATAAATTAACCTACTAGAGTTGAATTGAACCAGAAATAAGTGGAAAATAGTCCCAAAGTTAAATGCAATAGGTGAATTTATTTAATAACAGATTCCAATACACCTGAAGAGAGAACGGGGTAACACAAAAGTAAGGCTCTGTTTCTCTTGCTCGCAAGGTAGCACAGCTTCAAAAAGACAGAGTAACAGAGAGGAAGCGGGGTAGGGGAGGGGCAAGTTTAAGACAGAGAGAGTCTCTGTCCCCAAATATAAGGTGGAGACTGAAAATACCTCCTAACATTAACCTCTGACCTCCATGTGCATGTGCACTTGCACACTCCTGTGCACACACAAACACGCACACTCAAATACACATGCACATATGCATACACCCGTGTGCATGCGTGCACACACACACATGCACACTCACACAAACACAGGGTTGACAATCTTGACTAACTGGATTTTTCACAGTCCTCAAAGAAGGGAGAAAGATAATTTGGCAGAAGAAATATTTGAAAAGAGGAGCTTTATGTTCAGAACGTGTGAATGACATCAATCTAACACTTTCGAGAGTTCTCAGGAATCCCTGGGAAAATTCCTGCATAACCATGCACAGTGTAAGTCAGTCACTGTAAAATTTGAAAATCTTTTTAAAGAAAGAGAAAGAACGAGAAAAGCTTTGAAGAAATGGTGGCTTAGCTGCTGATTTAGAACAAAGCAGAAGTTAGGCAAGGGGAACATGATCCTGCCATCAGTCACATGAACAAGCTGAGACATAGAGCCTCCTACAGTTAGGCCTGGGAATTCTGCAATTGAGTGTTTAGATGTCAGACTGTGGGGCACAGAGCCAGGGACCTAGATTAACTGACCCAGACCCACAGATATGGAGAGATAACAAATATATGTTTAACAAATGTTAATCATTATAAACTAAGTGGACTGGATTTTGTATTGCTATGTTTGAATATAATTTGATATGCAGAGATACAGAAACAACAAACCTAGCCTTTACCTGCTATCCAGCACAGTCACTACTCATCTGTCTAAATGTATGTATATCACCCATCAGGGGAAGTAATGCCATCGTCAGTCTGTGCTGGGTAGTTTTGTATCAGCGTAACACAACATAAAGTCACCTGAGAAGACAAAACCTAAATTTAAAAATGCCTTCATAAGATCCTTCTGTAGACAAGCCTGTAGGGCATTTTCTTAATTAGTGATTGATGGGGGAGAGCCCAGCCCATTGTGTCGGGGGGCACCCTGGGCTGGTGGTCCTGGGTTCTATAATAAAGTAGGCTGAGCAAGCCATGAGGATGCCAGTAAGCAGCACTCCTCCATGGCCTCTGCGTCAGTTCCTGCCTCCAGCTTCCTGCCCCACTGAGTTCCTGCCCTCACTGCTTTTGGTGATGAACTGTTACATGTAACTTTGAGGGAAATAAACCCTTTCCTCCCAAATTTGTTTTTTTGGTCATGGTGTTTCATCGCAGCAATAGAAACCCTAACTAAAACACTCCACACTAAAACCAACTATCCACAGAGACGAGAGAATCCACAATGTATGTCTGTAAATGGCTGCTGTAGCAAAGTGCAAATTTCTTACCTCACTGTTTTGGAGACTAGATTTGTTCCCTCCCTTTTCCTTTCTATTGGTCTCCTTTCAGTCTTTTTTCTCAGAGCTGGGCATTGGAATTTAGGGTCTTTCACTTGGTAAACCAGTACTCTACCCCTGAGCTAAATCCTCAACCATCAGAACTAGTCAGTTCACAAAGATGTGTGAAAAAGCTATATTCTGAGCCTATCTCTAGCTTCAAAATGGCCCTTGTGTTCTATCTGTATCTGTATGTACCCTCTTTCCTCTGCATCCATCTGTCTCTCTGGCTGGGGTCCTCTTTTATGGGGACATGATTCACACTGAATAAAGGCCCACACAAATGACTTCATTTAACTTGATTACCTCTGGAAAAACTACTTCCAAATAAAGTGGCATATTGATGTCCTAGGGAGTTGGGACATTGACATACACACTGGGAGACAGAAACAATTTTATCCACAGTATAATGTAAGGGATGGGGTGGGAGGATGTGGAATAGAGCCATGTGATAGACAGACATAAGCTTACTCCTTGCAATCACAAAATCATTCCAGCCTCAAAGAAGCCTTGCATAATATTTTACTTGATTCAAAGTGAGCTGGAAACTACAGCAGCCATGTCTTTTGCCTGCAATGGTCTGCAATGGTCTGCAGGGCTTCTTTTGCTCTGCTTTTGCTCTTTCATTATCTGTTCCTAACAGAAAAATGAAAGCCACCATGGAGGATTATGTCAATGTGGCATAGCGTACAGCCAGCTCTGTGTGGCCCTTTGCAAAGTTCAACAACACATGGTTTATGGATGAACTTTTTAGTGCCATGCTCATAAATCCCATGTAAGCTCATTAAAATCCCAAATGGAAGTCGTATCTCAGTTGTCCCAGAGCCGATTCCCACTGAATCACTCCATAATGAAATATGAACATAATAAAGTCGTATGAGAGGTCACAGTTTAGAATATACTTCCAAAAGTCATCAACAACCACCACTACCTTGTTCAAAACAGCTGACAGTTCCTAGACATGAGGCAAGGAGCACCAGTGGGCATGTACAATGTCCATGCTAAATGGAGCCTACACAGAGCATTGACATAGCATGAGCAGCTTATTACTGTCATCCAGGAAGCCTGGGAAGGCCAGGAGACAGCTTAATTAGTCAAGTGCTTTTCTTAATTTACAAAGACCTGAGTTCCATTCCCAGCACCCGCCTTTTAAAAAGCCAGACACAGTGGTACACACTTAAAATCCCAGTTTTAGGGAGGTGGAGACAGACAGATGAGTCTCTGGGACCTACTGCCCAGCTAGACTACCCTATTTGGGGACCGCCAGAACTAAGAGTGAAAGACTCTATCTCAAAAAGCAAGGTGGGCCGGACGGTGGTGGCGCATGCCTTTAATCCCAGCACTCGGGAGGCACAACCTGGCAGATCTCTGTGAGTTCAAGTCCAGCCTGGGCTACAGAGTGAGTTCTAGGAAAGGCTACACAGAGGAACCCTGTCTTGAAAAACAAAACAAAACCAAAAACAAACAAAAAAAAGCAAGGTGGATGGTGCCTGAAAAACCATACCTTAGGGTGACTGCTGACCTCCATATATATGCACACATGTGTACCTGCACACACCCAAACACACAAATATGCACACATACATATACACCAATAAAAAATAAAATAAAATAAAGAAAGAAAGAAAGAAAGAGGGCTGGAGAGATGGCTCAGAGGTTAAGAGAACTGGCTGCTCTTCCAGAGGTCCTGAGTTCAATTCCCAGCAACCACATGGTGGCTCACAACCATTTGTAATGAGATCTGGTTCCCTCTTCTGGCCTGCAGGGATACGTGCAAATAGAACACTGTAAACATAATATATAAATAAATCTTTTTTAAAAAAAGAAAGAAAGCCTGATAAAGTTTGAGAAAAAATTCATTTTCTTTATGCACAGGAGAGCCGCTATTGCACTAACACTGATCAGATGTGTGCCTGGGGATGCACCTCACCTCATTCTACCCTGATGTCCCTAAGACAAAGTCCTTTAAGGTAAACACTGAAGGCAGGGCATAGCTTGTACAAGAACTGCTTGCTTTGCATGCACAAGGTAATAGGTGCCCAGCACTGTCACAAAGGAGAACAATTAAATAACAAAGACTGGGCTAAGCCACCCACCAGGACACCTGGATAAGCAGGCAGCAGTGGAGCAGGGCTGCAGATAGCTTTGCTCCTGCAAGGGATTCCAATCTCCACGCAGCTGGGCTTTGTGGAGTGAAACAAAAGAGCTCAGTTCCTATCTCCGAAAGGACCAGAGGCAGGATGAGAGGGAATGAATGGAAGCAATGCGTACAACACCATAGTCCACTAAGTCCAGTCAAGAAGAATTACAGCATTTTCTGGAGGCTAGTAAGGATCTATAGAGTGGGAGCAGAAAGTAAGAAAACATGGCATTATTTCAAGCAGGGCAACATATTGAAGTGTTCAAAGTGGAATGTGTGTCACAGTAATAAAAGCTACATGTAAGGGAAAGGTTAAAGCTAACACCTGCCAGACTCCAATGAGGAGGAAGAAAAAAAGAGTAGACAGAAGAGGAGAAAGGGGGGAGATGGGAAGGGAGAAAGAGATAAGAGAGAAAGGAGGAAGGAAAAAGAGCCAAGAGATGAAAAGACAGGGGAGAGAAAAAGAGATAGGGAAAGGAGACAGATGATAGATAAATGATTGGGAAGCTAATAGATGGTAGATAGATAGATAGATAGATAGATAGATAGATAGATAGATAGATAGATAGATAGATAGAGATAGAGAGTGGTAGTTTGAATGTAATTGGCCCCCATAGGCACATATGGAGTGGCACTATTAGAAGGTGTGGCCTTGTTGGAGTAGGTGTGGCATTATTTAAGAAGTGTGTCTCAGTTCACTTTCTACTGCCTGTGGATCAACATGTAAGACTCTCAGCTCCTCTCCAGCACCATGTCTGCCCGTGCGCTGCCATGCTGATAATAGACTAAACCTCTGAACTGTAAGCCAGCCCCAATGATATGTTTTCCTTTATAGGAGTTGCCGTGGTCATGGTGTCTCTTCATAGCAGTAATAATCCTAACTAAGACAGACAGATAGATATTAGACAGAAAGAAAGACAGACAGAGCAGAACACTAAGGGAAACATCCCACTTGCAAAAAACAACAGTCTTCTGCTCAGTCCTAAATGGGACATGGGTATCACATGGTCTCCCTGCAACACTCAGGGATCATTGTAGAAGAGGAAGCAGAAAGATCCTAAGAACAAGAGGTCAGGGAAGAATATTGGAAAACACCATTTTTCAGACATGACAAAGTTATTGCAAACATGAGCTCACAGTAACTATTTACTTATAATTGCAGTACTGTATAGGCAGGTGCAAGTGGATTCCTTGGCTCTGTGGCCAACCAGACTAGTATACTCAGCAAGTTCCTGGCCAGTTAGAGACTGTCTCCAAATAAGGTGGCGGAGGGGGGGGGGGAGCTAGAGATATGGTTCAGCTAGTAGAGTGCCTATCCAGCATACACAAAACCTTGGGCTCCACATCCAACATCATACAAACCAGACATGGTGGTACACAACAGTAATCCAAGGATTCGTGAGGTAGAGGCAGGAGTATTGGAAGTTCAAGGTAGTCTCCTATTGTATCATGAGTTTAGGTCAGCCAGCCTGGACTTCAAAAGACCTTGTATCAGAGACAGAGAGAGAGGTGGGGAGGTGGACAGCTTATGAGGTTGTCTTCTGGCCTCCACATGCACGTACACTTCATACACTCACATGCATGCATGTGCAAACACACAAGAAATAAATAAACAAATTCTGAAAGCACACAGGGTCCACTCAGATGATTCAAAATAATTATTGAATCTCAAGACCTTCTAATTACACTGTGGCAGTCAGTATGGATGTTCCCCCCAAAAATAAATAAAATAAAAATAAAATGGGAACTCTAATGTAATGATACAGTAGCACTCCTAAGTATGTGCCTTGAAGACTTTAAGTCAGCACACGACAGAGACACCATGTTTAGAGCTGTTGTATTCATAGCCAAGATATGGATGCAGCCTGGGTACCAGCAGTGGATAAATGGGCAAGGAGAGTATGCACATACACGAAGAGGACTTTTATTCAGGCACAAAGACCTAAATTCTGTAATTTGCAGGAAAATAGCTGGAGAATATCATGTTGAGGAGTGAGTGGCAGACTTAGACAGACAAGTATCATATTTCTTTCATCTGTGGAATATAGGAAGAAAAAGATGTGAAATTACAGGAGGGATTGAAATGGGAAGAGACAGTCATGGGGGACAGGGTTGGGGAGATGGCTGGATAAAGCACTTGCTCTGTAAGCATGGGGACCCGGCACCCACAAAAAAGCCAGCGATGGCTATATGTGAGCCTGTAATCCAAGCAGAAACAATAAGGATCACTGGTGCTTCTTGGCTTCCAGCCTGGCTCCAGTTCAATGAAAGACCCTGTCTGAAAGGAATGAGGCACAACACGATAGAGCAGGTCACCAGCATTCTCCTCTGGTCTGCTCATATACATGCCCTCATGTTCCTCATACACATATGTACACATACAAATAAGAGGGTAACCAAGTGAATGTACTTAATGTACACTTATGAAAACGTCATCATGAAATATACTAGTTTGTACAATTAATGCATGCTAACTTGAAAAACATCTTTAGTCTATCCCCACTTGTAATACAAGGTAACATACTCATAGGTTCCACAGATCACCATTTGGACTATTATTCCACCCACCAATGATGATTTTTTTAAGTCAATGAGGGAATGTAATGCTAAAAATATTCTATTACTTCTCCATTGATTTTTCTTTAAGTAAGATATGTAAATGCTGCAATTATATCTAGTGGGAGTAGAGGCAAAATTGTGGATTGTATCAATAAAAGCAGAATGTAGGTCTAAAAAAAATTAATGTTCTCCCTTGACTGAAAATAGACAAATCTGGAAGAAAGTCTCACAGCTCCCACCCCAGTCCTCAGTATTTACACCTAAAAATATTACATTTGGAATGTCAGTAGCCATCTTGTTACCATAAGGGGAATATCTAAAATACTGAAACATCAATCCTTGTAGCATTTGAGCAATGAACTATTTCTAGGACCAGCATGTCTGAAATATTTATTATTTTTTGTTTTGAATTGAGGGGCATTAGTGAGAATCTCTGAATATTATTAAATCAACCTGAGGTGTCATAAATCCTTTTTGGCCACCAACAATGCCTGTTGAGTCTTGTTCCATATACATGAATGTGTCATTTTTGTCATTTTCCAGTGTTGGAAGAAAGCATATTTTAAATGCCTATTAGCATATATTAATTACATGTAGTAATGAGTTACATGATGCATTTTCATTCAGATACATAATATATTCAATCATATTCACCTCCTTCCTTACCTCCTCTTGTCCTCTAAAGGAAACATATAAGAATTCTGCCCACTAAGTAGGCAGGGCTGAACTCCTAAACAAAGCCAATGTTTTGCCCATATAAAAGAGGAAACTTGACATTAAGCCACAACAAAGATTGGCTAAAATAGAGAATATTTCTTTCTCTAGTAGATAGATGTTGAATTCTATTACTGGCAAACACAATGATGTGGTCATCCTTTTAAAATTCTTCTAGACAATGCAGTTTGTTTGCAAAGATTGACTTTATAATTTCCTCTCTTCATATATTCTTCCCAGAGATTCTTGTGGGTGTATAATGAGTTGCACAAGCTTAAAGGGTTCATCTGCTCTGTGGGAGACCACAGAGAGACATTTATCCAAGGCTCCCCCTGTATTGCAATAAAAACTGCTGAGCAGCCGCATAAACAGACTAATTCCTGGCTTGCAGTGTCTGCACAGGCCTGATTTGCTGGTAGAGTGTTTAAAAAGATAGGATGTGTCCATGGGAAAAACAAAGCTCTCATCTAAAGGGGGCTATGAGCCAAATAAGTGTGATCAGGGCCCAGGAACATCCTGTTCCAAAAAGGAAGCATTTTTGTGACATTTTATAGTAACAAAGAAAGTCATAAATCAAGACATTTTTCAAGTATGCTGGTGCCAACACCAGGGAGGTAGGTACCAAAAAGCAAAGATAACTCTCCTATCCAGGAGACAAATCTCTGAGTTTGGTGAAGCAGTCCCTCATTCTTTACTATATTTAGCAAATTCATCTTTCACTTTGTCTTTTTGTTTGTTTTCTATTTATGTAAGCTGTCACAGTTATTTTCAACACCAGTGAGAGTTTGCAAACTTTAAGAACCATCCCTCCAGTGTCTCAACCTGACATGCAGGTGATCCTCAGGAATGTGAAAGAAAAAAAAAGATCTCAAAAGCTACAGATGTGCTGAGCACTGTGGTCTGCATGGCAAGTTATTCAATGTACCCTTACTGCACACAGTTGTCTTGGCCATAGAGTGACTGAGAAGTAAATTTGTCTTGATTTCTATAGATGCATACAACTTCTTTTAAAGAAGACCAAATGAATATATCATGGGGATGGAGAGACGGTTCAGTAGTTAAGAGGACTTGCTGATTTGCAAAGGACCTGGAGTCAGTTTAAGCACCCACAGCAGAAAGCTCACACCTATCTATAACTCCAACTCCAGGGGATCTGACACCCTTTTCTGGCCTCCATAGTCACTGTACTCATATGTACCCAGCTACACACAGACAAACATGCATACACATAATTAAACATAATAAAACAAAATCTTTACAATGAAACTCACGCTGGTACAATGGCTATGTCTGTCCATATCAATTCCTTGGGAAGATAGTCCTTTTGCCTGGTTGTTGTGGGAGAGTCTGGATAAGCTCTGTTGATCACCTCTCTTGCTACCATGGGTCTGCATTGTGTCTCTGGCCAAGGATGGGGCTGGGAATTCTACATCTCTGTGTTCTTTCATAAAGAGCAGAGAGGAGCCCAGCACAAGGAAATTTTCTCTTGTCATGTTACACAGAGATGAGTACTCGTCCTAAAATAGTGGCATGCTATGTGCATCGGTTTCCTTTCCTGTTGCAGTGATAAAACACCCTGACAAAGGCAAGCTGAGGGAGAAAGAGTTCATTCTGGCTTACAGTTCTAGAGGACCATCCCATCAAGGTGGAGAAGATATTGCCTCAGGCATGGAAGGCGTGGCAGCAGGGGCATGGTTCATGTCATATCAATGGTACAGAAGCAGAAAGTGAAGAGGAAGTGAAGCTGGGCTATAAAGCCTCAAGATCTGTCTTCAGTGACCTACTTCCTCCAGGGAGGTTCTGCCTCCTAAAGGTTCCTCAGCCTATCCAAACAGCACCACCTGCTTGGAACCAAATTTTCAAAGACATGAATCTGTGGGGGTCCTTTCACATTCCAACCACAAAACAGTACATGAGTGGTTTTCAGCTCTTTATAACTTGGTAGTTCTTTCAGGCAAGTGCTGGTATCAAAGGTGTTTGCCACCACTGCCTGACTCTGTTTCTCTTTTAGACTGGATCAATCTTGTGTAGTCCAGGGTGGCCTTGAACTCACAAAGATCTGTCTGCCTCTGCCTCCCAAGTACTGGGATTAAAGGTGGTATGCCACCACTGCCTGATCTTCAGGCAAGCTTTATTTGTAAGTTCACAAACAAAATATCACCACAAGCAACCATGGGCTGAACCCTCCAAAAGCATAAACTAAAAGAAATTCCTTCCTCCCTTAAGTTACTTCTGTAAGATACTTTGGTCAGAATGACACAAAAAATTCATGTTTTGCCTAGTTTGACAGATTGGTGAATTTCTGTAGTTATAAGTCACTTATTCTTTCTTTCTTTAGTTATTAACTCTTTTATTGTGTCAGGGGTGTACATGTGCTTGTTTGCATATATATGTGTGCACAAGTGTGTATACATGTGCATACATGTGTGTGCATTTACATGTACAGGTCAGAGTTCAACCTCATGTGTCATTCCCAGGTGCCCTCTATCTTATTTTTTGAAGCAGAGTTTCTCATTGGACTGGAGTGTGCTAAATAGGATAAACTGGCTGGCCAGCAAGCCCCCAGAATGCTCCTGACTCTGTGCCCAACAGTAAGATGAGAATGTGCCACCACTTCTGGCTTCTTCCATGGAAGCTTGGACTTAAACTCTGGTTCTCCTGCTTGCATAGCAAGCACTTCATTAACTAAGCTATCTACTCTGGCCCTAGAGTAACATATTTTTCCATGACTTGTAAGTAGAGTAAACTATAAGTTTCTTCTCAAGCACTTTCTTGTGTGAAATGACGGATGCATCACTGGAAATGACAAGAGTCCTCAGGAGATCGTCACTAGTGTTCTTCTACCAGGAAGCCTTTCTGGTGGGAATCCAGATAATGAAAACCACCAGGAGCTTCCTTCCAGCAGAAATGTATGCTCATATTTGTAAATACAACTTCAGCAATAACCCCACACACGCTCACTGTGCACCACACTTTCTGCAGCTCACTATGCAAACACTGGGTTATGCCATGTACAAAGCCCACTGGTGAAATGGTCTTTTTAAATGCCTAGTGCACAGGCTGTAGTGTCAGGAAGTTATGCTATATTTTAGCTGAATACAGGAAACTTAGAAATAAACATGAAGAACTACCATGTAAGGCATGGAAGATTTAGTTTACACAGTAGTACTTTTGCTTAGATAAAATGTCACTTGACTGTTAGTGATGAGCTAAGTTATTGATTCTAATGAAGTTGTTCTGTGGGAGTACAACTCAGTATTCAGGATTCCTTTTCAACAACCAAACCTATGACTATTGATCTTTGATCTTGCTTTGGTGAGAGATTTCACCTTTCATCTCCCTTAATTTATGTGTAATTTTTATTACACATGGGGCATATACTCCCCTGAAACTCACACTACATGATCAATATTTAATTTATATTTTGTGAAGTAAATAAAAAGCCTAATTGGAACATATAGGAAATGAGTTCAATGCACTTCCATTGGCATGGTCTTCTATTTCTGTTATCTCAGAGAAATGAAAACAGGGGCTGTCTTCTGCACAGCTGAGCATAGCTGCGTTCCACAGGTCAGCACAAACCTGAGAACTTAGGAGCATTCCCTCCCTCCTGACTCTGAATGACACACAAAGAAGAATGAAATCTTTTCATAATCTTGGGTGTGATTTGCCATTCCATGCTATAAAATGAATTGCTAAACAGTAATATTAATTTTTTAAAAAGCCTGGAGCGAGACACTGGGGTTAAAACTGAGAGCAAGCCACAGCCAACCTCACCTTACCAACTCCTCAGCTTCCAGAGAGAACTGCTTCCTGTATACTCACACCTATATATTTTTATACTCACATCTATATATTTTCCGTGCTCTGCCATCTTACTTCTTCTCTCCACCCAGCTACATCACTTCCTCTTTCTGCCCAGCTCTATCATTTCCTGTCTGAGAAATCAGAGAAGCAGAAAGAAGCCAGCCATGTTCTTACTGCTAAAAATCCTCAGTCCTATCTGGGCAGTGGTGGCACACGCCTTTAATCCCAGCACTCAGGAGTCAGAGCCAGGGGAATCTCTGTGACTTCGAGGCCAGCCTGGGCTACAGAGTGAGCTCCAGGAAAGGTGCAAAGCTATACAGGGAAACGCTGTCTCAAAAAACAAAAAAAACAAAACAAAACAAAAATCCTCAGTCCTACTCTGAGGAAAAAAAGATATAGAAATGATGAATAAAGGGTAGATTATTGATGAATCTACTCTGAAAAAAATGATAGAAGTGATAGGATAAAAGGGAATATTATTGAATCTACTCAAAACAATATAGAAATGATGGATAAAGGGTAGATTACTGAATATATTCTGAAAAGAAAAAAGAGAGAATATGGATATAATAAGATAACAAGGTAGATTATTGAATCTACTTTTAAAAGGCAACTACTAATTTTAAATATTTTACATTCGATTAGATTTTTGTATATTGTATACAACTTATGTATATTTGATAAAAATTTGAGATTGATTTTGTTAGAAAATATTGTACATATATTTCTAATCTTGTTCAAGGTATTGTACTCATACAGTTGACTTAACAAAGTAATGCAATTTGCTAGTCCTTGAAAATTATTACCAATTATTTAGGATAATAAAGAAATGAAAGTTAGTAGCTAGTCATTACAATCAAACTTGTAGTCATATTAGGCAGGTTTTCAAGGCCAAACAGAGATATATTTTAGATATACAGGTCGTCTTCAAACACTTTAGAGATCTACAGAATATGGCATTTAAGATGTTTTAATAACATAGACTTTTTTCCTTTTTTTGTGATTATGGGACTTGTCTGTCCTGGCAGCACCAATCTACTTCAGAGAAGATTATGGACACTGAAGAAACACCATATGGAATTTACTTTCCTGTGGCAAAAGTTAGTCACTAGGCAAGAAAATGCCCTTGCTTCAACTGCTTCAAAATGGACAAGCAGGACCCAAAACAGAGGACTGAGGATCCTTGCCAAGACAAAGTAAGAAAGTTCTTTAGAAAATCCTGCTTCACAGATGAGTCTGTCAGATATGCTAAGCCCATTGCCTCAACATTGCAGAGAAATCTTGGGTGACTGTCCAGGCAGCCAGCTGTTTCTGTCATTCCTCACATTTTTTTGGAAGTCACTTATTTGCACTTCCTGTTTAACTAATATTATTTCCTTCTCAGTTCTCTGAGGGAGTTGAAGATTAGATAATTATAAATGTTAACAAATTCAGAAAAGAAACTCACTAAGAGGTGTAAAGTGTGTAAGTTTGAAGGTCATCAAAAGACAGTTTTCGGTTGGTAATAAAAGTTAGGATAGAAAATGAATTAGGTACATTTTGGACTCACCAAAATAGGATAGATAATGGAATATTTTCACTGAATTTGTCAAATACAAGTGGACTAGACATTGTGGATATATTTATTGCTTGTATATATTTTATATAGTTATTGTACTTATTGTATATAGTTTTTCTTACATTAGTTATAGCTTGTTATTTTACACAAAAGGGGAAATGTGGTGATATTTTATTTGTGCACCCCAATAAAGCTTATCTGAAGATCAGAGGAAAAAGCCAGCCACTATATTAAACATAGAAGTCAGGCAGTGGCAGTACAAGCCCTTAATCCTAGCACTCAGGAGGCAGAGATTCATCTGGATCTCTGTGAGCTCAAGGCCACACTGTGAACAGAGGCAAGCATGGTGGCACACACCTTTAATCCCAATGCTAATTAACCATAGAAATCTGGAGGTCTATACAGACAGACAGGAAGTGGTAGAGCTAGGCAGAAAGAGGAAGTGATATAGGTGGGTGGAGAAAGGAAGTACAATGGCAGAGCACAGAAAGGTGTATAGGTGTGAGTATACAGGAAGTAGCTCTCTCTGGAGGATGAGGAGTTGGTAAGGTGAGGTTGGCTGTGGCTTGATTTCTGATCTCTCAGTTTTCACCCCAATATTTGGCTCCAGACTTTTTTTTAATAAGACCATTTAGCAATTTGTTTTACACCACACAATGAAAGTGAGGCTCTGGGAAGAAGAGTTCCTGAGAAAGAACCCAGAGAAATTACGTTTAAAGGCCAAGTGGAAGAAAAGCCAGCCCTGCTTTCTGATTTCTCAGCTACTTGTTTATCCAACTTGGGAACCACAGCATATCAGAGGGAAAGCAAAGTTGATAGGCAATACAGAGTAATGTTAAAAAAAAAATCCCCTGAGGAAACACTCCTCCACTGCTGGTTGGAATGCAAACTCGTATGGCCACTTCGGAAGTCAGTATGATGGTTTCTCAGAAAATTGGGAATCAATCTACCTCAAGGTCCAGTGATACCACTCTTGAGCATATAGCCAAAGGATGCTCAATCATACCACAAGGACATTTGCTCAACTATGTTCATAGCAGCTTTATTCATAATAGACAGAACCTGGAAACAACCTAGATGCCCCTCAACCAAAGAATGGATAAAGAAAATGTGGCACATATACACATTTACTCAGCTGTAAAAACAATGACATCATGAAATTTGCAGGTAAATGGATAGAAACTAGAGAACATCATCCTAAGTGAGGTAACCCAGACCCAGAAAGACAAACACAATATTACTCATTCATAAGCGGATAGTCGATGTGAAGCAAAGGATAACAAGGCTACAACGCACAGCTCCAGAGAAGCTAGGTAACAAGGAGGACCCTAAGAGAGACATGCATGGATCCCCCTAGGAATGGGAAATCAATGCATGTGGGGGGAGGAGATATGGGGAGGTAGCAAGAGAACATGAAGAAACAGGATGTTTGAGTTTGGAGAGGGTGGAAGAGGGAGAACAAGGAAAGAGATAGAGGTTACCATCATAGGGTTTGGGGAAAACCTGGTGCTAGGGAAATTCCCGAGAATCCACAAGGGTGATTCCAGCTAAGACTCCAAGTAACAGTGGAGCGGGTACCTGAACTGGCCTTCCCCTGTAATCAGATCCATGACTACCCTAATTGTCATTATAGAACCTTCATCCAGTGACTGATAGAAGCAGATGCAGAGATCCACAGCTAAGCACTGGGTGGAGCTCCCAGGGAGTCCAATCAAAGAGAGGGAGGAGGGATTATAGGAGCAAAGGGGTCAAGATCATGTTGGGAAAACCCACAGAGACAGCTGACCCGAGCTAGTTGGAGCTCACTGACTCTGGACTGACAGCTCGGGAACCTGCATGGGACCTGACTAGGCCCTCTGAATACGGGTGACAGTTGTGTTGCTTGGGCAGTTTGTAGGGCCCCTGGCAGTGGGACCAGGATTTATGCCTAGTGCATGAACTGGCCTTTGGAGTCCATTCCCGATGGAGGGATGCCTTGCTCAGCCTTGATGCAAGGGGAAGAGGCTTGGTCCTGCCTCAACTTGATATGCCAGACTTTGTTGACTCCCCGTGGGAGGCCTTATCCTCTCTGAGGAATGGATGGGATGAGATGGGGGGAAGGTGGGGGTGAGCAGGAGGAGGGTAGGAAGGGGGGAACTGTGTTTGGTATACAAAATGGAAAAAAAACTTTTAATAAATTAAAAACAAATCCCCTTGGTACAGGAGAGCTTGTTCAGTGATTAGCATGCACTGCTCCTACAGAAGACTTCCAAGTTCAGTTTCCAGCACCCATGTCAGCTTACCCAAAACTGCTTGAAACTTCAGTTCAAGACATCTGACACCCTATTTTGAAAACAGCACCATTTTTACTGACTCCAGAATAGTTGTCTGAGCAAGGAAATCTAATCAGCCTAGATCTCCATTAGAGATCTGATGAGTTTTACTCAGTTATAAAAAATAAAATAAAATCATGAAATTTTCAGGAGAATTGATGGATATGGAAAATACACAAAGCAAAGCAACCCAAACTCAGACAAAAACACATGTTCTCCCTCATAGGTGGATCATAGTCTATAATGGGTACATGTATATGTATAAGCAGTGTGGGTAAATCCTAAAAACAATACATACAAGTGTGGTTAAATTCTAAAAATCTCAAAAAAGGAGACCAAGAGAGAGTAATACAGGGTGATGAGGCAGAATATGGAAAGGCCCAAGGACATATGTGACAGGAAAGAAGAATTGGGAGATTTACAATGGGGATGAGGGACAACAAAGTATGGGAGAGGGGTAAGGGGAATTGTTAACATACACTTTGTTCAACAATGTCAGGGATATCTAACACATTATATGCTCATTCCAAAATAGTTAAGAACAACAAAACGGTTGGTGATACACCATTATATCTTTTCTCCATTGATAGATTCTCAGTTACTATATTCCTACATTTTCTCATTTCTAGAAAGTTTTTAGATATGTTTTCAAGTCATTGTATCCTTTCTACATAGTGGCCTCCCCCTTCCTCATTCTCCCCCCCCCCTCTTCTACCCTTTAATACTGAGGTTAAACCCCAGGTCTCACACATATAAGGCGATTATTCTACCCCTGAGCTATATCACAGCCCTCCTTTTGCTTCTGACTGTTAGAGTCTTGCTATCTACTACAAGCTAGACTTGAAGTCCTAATCCTCCTGTCTCAGTGTACACCACCATGCCAGGCAAACTTCTGCTCTCTTAACCATGTAGGAGGCAGGTATGCTAGAGACAGGACTCAGGGCCTTGAGCATGCTCTGAGTGCTCTACCACTGAGAGGACTTCAACTGTCTTTTGTTAGTCCTCTCTCTTCCCCATCCCCACAGTACCAGGGTTAAGGTCTCACATGAATTAGCCAGGTATTCATCACTTATTGTAAGACAGGCTCTTATTTTAAATCCCAGGCTAGCCTTGAACTCACTCTGTAGTTCATGCTGGCCTTGATTTTTACAATCCTCCTGCCTCACCTTTCTGAGTAGCTAGAATAACAGATCTGTACCACTACATTCAGCTTTTATTCTTTTATCTAAATAATAAACTATTGTTATAAAAAGACTTAGCCAGGTCCCTGGATGTTTCTGGCTTCCTAAAAGACTATAATATTGCTTGCCCTCCAGTATGTTCCCACCATGATACCATAAGTAATCTTTGAAGGCAGCCATTGAGACTTAGACACTGAAGAGATGTTGCAATAGTCAGTATTTAATGTCACATGACAAGATCTAGAGTCGCCTCAGAGACAAACATTTGGGTGTGTCTGCAAGATTTTCATACACTTGAAAATTCTAAAACTAAAAGTTAATTGAAGCCCCTTTTCTTTATATTTATGTGCATGGGTGTTTTGCTCCTGTGTTTATCTATATACCACTTATGTGTCTAGTATGCATGGAAGCCAGAAGAGGGCACTGAATCCCCTGGAACTGGGGTTACAGATGGTTGTAAGGTGCTATATGAGTGCTGGGAATTGAACCTGGGTCCTCTGAAAGAGCATCCAGTGCTCTTAACTGCTGAGCCATCTCTCCAGCCTCCACAGGCTCTTTTCTTTATAAAAGTCTTTGAAATTTTGCTACAGCAACTGAATATGAATTAATACAGGAGTCTTCTGTGTTTTCAGCAAAATATTAATGTTATGAATCAATTAAGGCAAATATTTTTATGTTGAAAAGATCTTTCAGAGGTGACAATCATAACACATTCCACATCATGTACTACTCCTGCTTTATCCAGTAGACATTTCGATTGAACTGCATATGCAAACTGCTGATAGTGGAGTTGTTTTGACCTATAAAAATGTCAGTCTAATAGATTGATGGCCTGTAAGCTGAGTAACATATCTGCTTTTATTCTACATTTTATCTTTTTATTACATTTATTTATTGTATGTACATGGCACAGTGTGTGTGGTCAGAGGACAACTTGTGGGAATTGGTTCTCTCCTTCTACCATGTAGGTCCCAGAAACTGAACTCAGATCACCAGACTTTGCAAGCACCCACAGAGCCATCTTGTCAGCCCATGCTGAACATTTGGCTATGTTTTTAGCAGGGCTGGGAATTGAACCCGAAACTTTGTGCACACTAGACTAGTACTCTACCATGGAACCATATCCTGAGCTCTTATTCTTCATTTTTAAAACATGATTAAGGCAATGACTGCCTTCTGGGTCAGCTCTGAGATTTCTTCAGGTCCTAAAAATTTATTTACATGATTCTAAAAGCCCACAGAAGATAAGTCAATCCTCAAACTTGGCAGTTGACTCAGGTAGGCCAAGGAGATGGCACAATTGGTGAAAATCTTGCATGAGGACCTGAATTTGATCCCCAAGAACCATGTAAAAAAGCAAGGTGTTAGAGTCAGTACTTGTAAATGAAGCATTGAAAAGGGGAAGACAGACAGGTCTCTGCGGCTCACTGGCCAACCAGTTTCACCTAATCAGCAAAGCCCAAGCCACTGAGAGATCCTGTCTCAAAAGACAAGGTGAATACTACCTGAAGAATGGCACTCACAGTCTCCACATAAGCACACACAGGAGCACACATACTTGCACACATGCATGCACACCTGCACACACACACTCACATATACACACACCCAAAAATGAAAAGAGCAAACCTGGAGACTATGAATATGATGTCTTCTAATACACTGAACACACCAAGCTATGTTTTTCTTAGATCTTAATTATTTTCCTGAAATTCCAAAACTATAGAGTAGCTATCCACAGAGTCTCTTTATCTTCATTCATTATTTCCAAAGGCCAATTTAAAGATAGTTGTCTCTCCTTTGCCAATTTCTAGGTCTAAACTGCCTTTTCTTGTGACCCACCAAAGTGTCTATGGCATCTGCGATTCCTGCTAATTGCAGATTCTTGGCACAAGCCCCTGATATCTCTATGAAAAGGTCAGCCATTTCTGTCTGTCATTTATCTGCAGGAAACAGACTCAGCAGATTGAGTTTCCTCACTATGATTAAAATATGGATAGGAAATCTGATGATGGGCTGGCCTTCCAGGAGAGGAGAGATGAAAATGACTTTTTTGGCACGTCATGAAAAAAAATGGGAACAAGAACTATTGTAGTTTGAAGGGAAAGCTACTTAAATATTCACATTGGCTTTTGTCTTCTAACTTTAATTTTTCTAGCATTTTCAATGTTCAGAAATATCAGTAATGAACTTGAAAATGTTGGCTTAAGGTACCAGATTCCAGCCACCAGGAAGTTTTCCCAATGTTGTCAGGTTCTTCAACAAATATGATTTTGTTCAGTCTAAACTTATGAAACATATTGAAATATTTTCCTGATAGCAAATTATACCACCTAGTAGGTAAATCATATGAACAACATCGCATACCCATGCAAGAGTCACAGCTAGCTTTTTAGCCATACATGAGACTGCAGACTCACTCATTCATATTTCCAAGCTGTCTCTGGGACATTCCAAATACTATTATTGAAATGGATACTAGAAAGCATGTTCACTAAAAGGTGTTTGATATTCATGATTTAATATAAAGAAAGAAGAGAACCAGCAAACTGATGAGGAGAATTGGTCCAGAAGACTATGGACAATATGCACCCATTGCTATTTTGTAACCAAACTTCAGGCTCTGAATCAACTATCAACTACCAAATACTTTTCTCCTTCATAGAATCATTATATAAAAACTATGTGTTCTTGAAATGGAGAAAGATAAAGAGAAACATAGACAGACAGATAGAATTATATATACATATGTATTTATTTATACAAAACTACGCAGAAAAGGACATGCGTAGAGAGGACTGAGACCATAGCTCAATCACTAAAGCACCTGTAATGCAAATATAATGACCTGAGTTCAGATCCCCAGCATCTATGTAAAAGTAGGGCACATGGACATGCATATGTAACCCCAACACTGGTGGGACAGAGACAGGAGGAACCCTGGGATTTACTGGTTAGCCAGAATAGTCAAATCAATGACTTCCAGGTCCAATGGAAGACCTTGTTTCAAAAATTAAAGTGTAAAGTTATTGAGGAAGTCACTCCAGTAAACTACTGTCCTCAAATAGACAAGTGACACGTACACACAACTTGCACACACACACACACACACACACACACACACACACACACGCCCGCACACATGCACATATGCATATACGCACACCAAACAGATAAACATGCAAAAATAATAAAGGAAAGCACTCAAGGAAGGAGCTTGACACTGAGTTCTGACCTCCACCCATAGACATACACACATTCATGCTCATCCACAGGCATATGTGCATACCAACTTCCCCTACACACATACACACACACATAAATCCCCCATATACACAGAAAGAAAAGAAAAGTACATGAGAAAACAGTGAAAGATTATACTCCTAGCCAAAAAAAAAAATGGGTGCTAGAGAAGAAAAGAAGATGGAAAAGAAAATGTATACTTCTTGTTAGAGTTGAAAATCAATTAAAGATACCTGTATTCTACAATGGCAATTATTATGGCAAAGAAAATACTTGTCTGAGCTGGGGAGAGAGGTCAGCTGTTAAAATGCTTGCTTCTCAAGTCCTTCACGAGCACAAAGATCTGAGTTCAATCCCCAGGACCCACATCAAAACAGCTAGGCATTGAGGCATGGGCAGAGATTCCCAGCTCTAGGTAGATGGAGACAGGAGAATTCCTGGGCCTAGCCTGTGTACCTAGCCAGGCTAGTGAGAGACCTTGTCTCAAAAACCCAACATGCATGGATCCTAAGGAACAATACCTAAGGCCGGCATCTGGATTCTCCTGGTTTTTATTCTATTGGTGTGAAGCTGATGTCCCCATCTAAGTTGCACACTTACAGCAACTTAGGGTGACCCATCAAAGTGATGCATTGATCTGACAGTTTCCATAGAGCACTTATGTTGCTAGCTAGTTCCAGACAAAGCCAGTGATGAATTCTGTGCTTGTCACGCTGGCACAGGAAGACATGACTTATTTGCATCTGGAAAATTAGATTGGAAAAATTCAGAGACAAGTCAGAAATCTGTCTAAACAAACAGATGGCCTGGGGAATTATTTCCATCTTTGTGTCAGTTCTTTTGATACTAATAGCCCAGTACTTGTATTTAAAGCTTTCCTTTCGTGTGTGTGTGTGTGTGTGTGTGTGTGTGTGTGTGTGTGTGTGCGTGCGCACATGTACATGAGTGTGCACACATGGGGAGATTAGAGGTGTCAACCTTGGATGTCATTCTTCAGGAGCTTTGTTTGTTTGAGACACTTTGCTTGTTGAGACACAATCTCTCAGTGGGTCCTAGGACTCACCAATTAAGCTAGGCTGGCTGCCTAGCAAGCCACAGGGCTCTTACTGTCACTGCCTCTTTAGCATAGGAATCATAAGTACATACCTGGATTTTCATGTGGGTACAGGAATTTGAACTCAGGCTCTTGTGCTTCTGTAGTCAATCAACTGAACCATCTCCCCAGCCCTCTTCTGTTTCTGTCCTTTAGATGAGGATTAGAGCTTGTTCTATTGACATTTTGTTTCTAGATATTTTTGTGGTGTAATAGCACAAATCCCTTTTCCATCTCCATGTTGGAGATTCATGATGGGTCCCATAGAGCTTTGTCTGCCAGGGACACCAGTTGCCTTCACTAAGATCAGGAGGGTGCAGCAATCCTGTGGCGGAGCTGCTACCAGACACACACATAAGCAAGCCAGAGCAGCGATACAAACATGAAAGGACATATTAAGGATGCAAGAGAATGGTTTACCAAAGACACTGGTGCCAGAATATCTGGTTGTCAGGCCTGGTGCTGCATTTTAGATGTAGTCCGATACTGACAGGAGGAAAATTCAAATGTCAAGGCCATGCTAAACAAGACAGGAAAGTGATTTGAAACAAAGTCTTGAGATATATTTTGGAAAGGCAGCATGGTATAAATGGCAATTTCTTGGACATTTTTCTGTCTGGATTAAGTTCTTCTAATCTCTATTATTTTCCCAAGTCTTGAGCTTGCATTTGCAAACTCCCTCTCCAAGATTTATTTCCAGCTGAGTGAATACTGGTTAATATCAGAGACTATGTGCCACTAACCAGTTAAGGGACCAGATACTCTACACATAGAGTCATAGGCACACAGCACAGTTTCTGTGTGTCTCCTTTATTCATGCAGAAAACAGTATAAGAGAGCAAAGGATCACAGTGAGGATACAGGAGCCAACCTTTGGTACCCACCAAAAGATGTACCTCTAGCCATCATTAGGTTCTGAGAATAAGAATAATGATTGACACTTGTAATAAAGAGAGAGTGTATTGGAATATGTTCCAAAAGTAACAAAATCATTATAAAATTCACCTTAGCAATCATTCATAAGTAGCTAAAGGAAATTCAGTAACCTCGGTTCTTGAGTCCAAGATGCCTGGAATTCTAATCTGGTTCCATATCATGTCTAGTTTGTAGTGTTTCAGCCCTATGTACCTCCTTCCTCTTGAGAGTAGGCTGGCCTCATGACCTGCTTCTGACAGTATTCTCTCTCCAGCCAAATGGGATGATACCTCTGTATTTCAGTGATAAGCCTGTTACTTCTCTCCAGCTAGCTGACTCTCAATTGCTTTCCTGGATTGCACACTTTAATGTAGCAAGCTGTCACATAAGAGAATGAGAGATAGTATCACCAACTCTCCCACCACGGCTGCTCCACACTACAGTCAAGTCTTACTTATTTATTTCATAAGTAGCAGAAGTAGTTGAGGGAATCTTTATTATTCCAGCTCAGTGCTTGCTCCATCTCCCAACCTAACCATCTCTCTTCCCTTTCCCATAAGCTACCTTCAAAAGTCCCACAACTTCCAGAAGTCCCTAACTCTTACAAACTTTCAGAGCTCTAAATCTGTGCTGTTTAATTCTAGACTGATAAATGTTGAATGAGAATATAAATCCCTTGGGGACATCCATGCAGCTGTAATAACAACTGTGCTATGATTAAAGATTCATTGAGAATGAAAAAAAAATCCATTAGCTTTTCTCAAAAAGAGCTCTTGATATCCATGAAAACTTCCTTTTGAAGCAGTGTAGAAGAGTTGAATTCTATTGGAAGACCAGAAAGGCATGTATATTCTTCACAACCTTGAAGCAAAGTTGGAAAACATCATGGTTTAGACTTGCAGTGTCCCCAAGAGGCTCATGTGCTTTCAGATTCTTCTGCAATACAGCAGTATTCAGAGGTGAGGACTATGGGAGATGATTGACTCCTGAACATTTACACCATTGGTGGACTGATTAATTCATTAATTACAATAATAGAAACTTAGGGCCATATTCTGGTCCACAATTCCGGAATAAGTCCCCTGCTCCAACAGGGACCAGGCCAGAACCCAGAACTCAAGGTAAGACCCCCACCCACAGACTGTCAACACTTTCTCAGTGCCCACCCAACCTCTCCTCCTCTCCTCATCATCATTTCCCAGCTGACAACTCTAGCAGAAGTCCCCTGCTACACCAGAGGCCACACCAGCACCCAGAAGTCCAGCCCCCAACATAGATGGAGGCCCTCTACTCAATCACAGACCACTCTGGACAGAAGACCAGAGAGGAAAGAGAAACCAAGGATCAAAATACCCATCCAACAAGACAAACCCAGAGATCAGAACCTAGACCTATTACACCACAAACCCAGATGCTTATATGCCAGTGTAAGAACACAATTAACAATAGTCAGGGCAGTATATCAAAACCAGAGCCCAACTATCCTAGTACAATAAACCCTGAATATTCAAAATATAGCCAAAACACAACAGCCTTAAAAACAGCTTTATGAAGATGACAGAGGTCCTTAATGAGGAAATGAACAAATTCCTTAAAGAAATTGAGGAAAAGACAAACAAAAAAATGGAAGAAATCAGTGAATCCTTTAAAGAAAGCCAAGACAAAGAAAACAAACACTTGATGGAAATGAATAAAACTGTTCAAGACCTGAAAATGGAAACAGAAGCAATAAAGAAAATACAAACTGAGGGAATTCTGGAAATGGAAAATCTAGGCAAATGAACAGGAACTACAGATGCAAGCATCACCAACAGAATACGAAAGAAGCAAGAGAGAATCTCAGGCATTGAAGATATAATAGAAAAAATGATACAGTGGTCAAAGAAAATGTTAAATATAAAAACTGCCTGAAACAACACATCCAGGAAATCTGGAACACTATAAAATTAAAAAAAAAACCTAGAGAATAATAGGAGTAAAAGGAGAAGAATCTCAGTTCAAAGATCCAAAAGTATTTTAATAAAATCATAGAAGAAAAATTTTCTAACCTAAATAAAGACGTGCCTATAAAGGCACAAGAAGCTTACAAAACACCATATAGATTGGTCCAGAAAAGGAAGTACCCTCACCACATAATAACCAACACCAAATATATAGAACAAAGAAAGAATATTAAAAGCTACAATGGAAAAGGACAAGTTTTGTGGAATATTATTATAAGCTGTGTTACATTTGTTTATGCTGTGGAACACTTGCTTTCATGATGCAAAAATGTGTTGCATTCTTTTATGTTGCATTTGTTTAACTTGGTAAAGCTGTGTTACTTTGCCTGTCCAAAACATCTGATTAGTCTAATAAAGAGCTGAATGACCACCAATGAGGCAGGAGAAAGAAATAGGTGGGGCTGGCAGGCAGAGAGAATAAAGAGGAGGAAAAATCTGGGAGGAGAGAAAGAGGAGCAACAACAAGGAGAGGAGCAGGAAAAGAAGGGGCCAGCCACCCAGCCACATAGCCAGCCAGAGTAAGAGTGAAAGTAAGATTACAGATGTAAGAAACGGTAAAAGCCCAGAGGCAAAAGGTAGACAGGATAATTAAAGTTAAGGAAATCTATTTAGAAATAAACCAAGCTAAGACCAGGCATGTATAACTAACAATTAGCCTCCGTGTGTATTTGGGAGCTGGGTGGTGGGCTCCCAAAAGAGTAAAAGAGTAAAGAATGAAAAACAAACAACAACAGCCAAATAACATACAAAGGTAGAACTATTAGAAGTATACTTGATTTCTCAATGGAAACTGTAAAAGAAAGAAGGGCCTGGGCAGATGTCCTGGAGACTCTAATTGACCATATATGCCAGCCCAGACTGCTATACCCAGCAAATATTTCAATCACCATAGATGGATAAAACAATATATCCCATGATAAAATCAAATTTAAGCAATATCTATCCACAAATCCAGCTCTACAGAAGGTACTATAGGGAAAAATCCACCCCAAGGAGATTAACTATACCCCTGAAAACACAGGAAATAAATAATCTCACACAAGAAAAACCAAAAGAAGGGACACACACACACACACACACACACACACACACACACACACACACACACTACGACCACCTCCACCAACAAAATAACAGGAATTTACAATCATTGGTCACTGATCTCTCTCAATTTCAATGGACTCAATTCCCAAATAAAAAGACACAGACTAACAGAATGGATGTGAAAAGTGATCCATCCTACTGCTGCATATAAGACACGCAACTCAACATCAAAGATAGACATTACCTCAGAGTAAAGAGTTGGGAAAAAGATTTTCTAAGCAAATGGACCTAAGAAACAAGCCTGTGTCCATTCTAAATATCTAACAAAACAGACTTCAAACCAAAATTAATCAAAAGAGATGGGTAAGGGTTCTTCATAGTTATCAAAGGAAAAAGAATTCACCAAGATAATCTTTCAATTCTTAACATCTATGCCCTATCTCTTTGGTTTGTTTATCCTTTGTATTGTTCTCTTTGTTTCTGTTTTATTGATTTCAGCCCTGTTTGATTATTTCCTGCTGTCTACTCCTCTTGGGTGCGTTTGTTTCTTTTTGTTCTAGAGCTTTCAGGTGTGCTGTTAAGTTGCTGTTATGAGATTTTTACAATTCCTTATGTAGTCACTTAGTGCTATGAACTTTCCTCTTAGCACCTCTTTCATTGTGTCCCATTAACTTGAATATGTTGTGCATTCATTTTTATTGAATTTTAGGAAGTCTTTAATTTCTTTCTTTATTTCTTCCTTGGTCCAGCAGTCATTCAATAGATAGTTGTTCAGTTTCCATAATTTTGTAGGCTTTCTGTTGTTTAAATCCAGTTTTAATCCATGGTAGTCTGATAGGATGTAGGGAGTTATTTCAGTTTTATTGTATCTGTTGAGACTTGCTTTGTGACTTAATATGTGGTCAATTTTGGAGAAGGTTCCATGAAGTGCTGAGAAGAAGGTGTATTCCTTTGTATTTGGGTGAAATGTTCTGTAGATATCTGTTAGGAATATTTGGGTAGACAATAAAATATAAATGTAGACAAACTAATTCACAGAGAGAATATCCAAATTAACAAAATCCAAAGAGAAAAGGGGGACATAACAACAGACATCAAGGAAATCCAAAGAATCATTAGGTCATACTTTAAAAACCTGTACTTGACAAAATGGAAAATCTAAAAGAAATGAAAATTATTTTCTTGATAGATAACACTTGCCAGAGTTAAATCAAGATCAGATAAACAATTTAAATAGACCTATAACCTTCCTAAGGAAATAGAAGCAGTCATTAAAATCTCCTAACCCAAAAAATAAAAAGCCTAGATCCAGACAGTTTTAGGCAGAATTATATCAGACTTTCAAAGAAGAGATAACATCAATCTTCCTCAAATTATTCCACAAAATAAAAATAGAAGGAGCCAGACGGTGGTGGTGCACGCGTTTAATCCCAGTACTTGGGAGGCAGAGGCAGGCGGATCTCTGTGAGTTCAAGGCCAGCCTGGTCTCCAAAGCAAGTTCCAGGAAAGGCACAAAGCTACACAGAGAAACTCTGTCTCGAAAAAAAAAAAACAAAACAAATATATATATATATATATATATATATATATATATATATATATATGAGAGAGAGAGAGAGAGAGAGAGAGGGAACATTGCCAGACTCATTTTAAGAGTCACCCCGATACACAAACCACACAAATATTCAACAAAGAAAGAAAATTACAGACCAACTTCTCTCATGAACATAGATGCAAAAACACTCATTAAAATACCCACAAACTGGATCGAAGAACACATCAGAAAGATCATCCACCATAATCAAATAGGCTTCATCCCAGAGATGCAGGGATGGTTCAACATATGTAAATCAGGCAATATAATCTACCATATAAGCAACCTGAAAAAAAATAAAACCACATGATCATCTCACTACATGCAGAAAGGGCCTTTGACAAAATCCAACACTAACACTCCTTCATGATAAAAGTCCTGGAGAGATTACAGATATAAGGGACATACCTAAACACAATAAAGGCAATTTACTGCAAGCCAACAGCCAACATCAAATTAAACAGAGAGAAACCCAAAGCAATTCAGCTAAAACCAGGAACAAGACAAGGCTGCCCACTCTCTCCATACCTATTCAAGATAACTGAAGTTCTACCTGGAGAAATAAGACAACGGAAGGAGATCAAGGAGATACAAATTGGAAAGGAAGAAGTCAAAGTATTATTATTTGCAGATGATTTGACAGTATACATAGGTGGCCCCAAAAATTCTACCAGGGAACTCCTACAGCTGAAAAACACCTTTAGTAAAGTGGCTGGATACACAATTAATTCAAAAAACTCAGTAGCCCTCCTATATACAAATATCAAATGGGCTAAGAAAGAAACTGGGGAAACAACACCCTTCACAAATAATATAAAATACCTTTGGGTAACTCTAACTAAGCAAGTTAAAGACTTGTATGACAAAAACTTCAAGTCTTTGAAGAAAAAAATTGAAGAAGATACCAGAAGTTAAAAAGAACTCTCATGTTCATGGATTGGTAGGAGTAACATAGCAAAAATGGCAATCTTACCAAAAGCAATCTAGAGACTCAATACAATCCCCATTAAAATTCCAACACAAATCTTTGCAGACTATGAAAGAACAGTACTCTTTGTACCACTTTTGGGCATATACCTAAAGGACAATCCATCCTATCACAAGAATACTTGCTCAACGATGTTCATTGCAGCTTTATTCATAATATTCAGAAACTGGAAACAACCTAAATGCCCCTCAACGCAAGAATGGGTAGAGAAAATATGGTACATTTACACAATGGAGTATTACTCAGCTGTCAAAAACAATGACATCATGAAATTTGAAGGCAAATGTTTGGAACTAGAAAAAAATCATCTTGAATGAGGTAACCCAGACCCATAAAGACAAACATGCTGTGTACTCACTTACAAGTGGACATTACTTGTTAAGTAAAGGATAGCCATGTTACAATCCACAGACTCAGAGAGGCTAAGTAACAAGGAGGGCTCAAATGGAGGGAAACACAAATCTTCCTGGGAAATATAAGAGATTTTGCATGTGAACTGGGAGCAGGTGGGGATGGGAACAGGAGGGATTGGAGGAGAGAGGAAGGGAGTCTGGGAGAGATGATTGGAATCTGGGGACACTTAAGTGGGTGATACAGAAACCTAGTACAGTGGAAATTCCCTGAGATCCATGAGAGTGACCTCAGTGAAGTCTCCAAGCAAATAGAGGACACAAAGCCTAAAATGACCATCTTCTATAACCAGGCAAGGCTCCTACAGTGGAACTGGGACATCAACTCAGCCACAAAACCTAAGACCTACAATTTGTCCTTCCTACAAGATGTGTTGGGGTAATGGTTGCACAAAATATGTAGGAGTGGCCTACCAATGACTGGTTAAATTTGAGGCCCACACCATGAGAGGGAGCCCACATCTGATATTGCCTGGATGGCCAGGAACCAGAGGCAGGACAGCCTAGAGATCCAGGATAGATCCAAACACAACTGGCAAAAAAGAGCCAATGAAATGATTCCTAATAATATTATGTTTTACTCATAGATGGATGCCTAGCTCATTGTCATCAGAGAGGTGTCATCCAGAAACTGATGGAAACAGATGGAGAGACCCACAGCCAAACACTACACAGAGGTAGAGGATCCCTGAAGAAGATGAGGAAAGATTGTAAGATCCAGAGGGGACAAGGACACCATGAGAATACACCTCCCAGAATCAACTAGCCTGGGCTCATAGGGGCTTACAAAGACTCAAGCAACACAGACCCTGTATGTGTCTGCACTAGGTCTTCTGCATATACATTATGGTTGTGTAGCTTGGTGTTTTTGTGGGACTCTCAACAGAGAGAGTGGAGGTCATCTCTGACTCTTTTGCCTATACTTGGGACCCTTTACCTTCTACTGGGTTGCCTTGTGCATCCTTGATATGAAAGTTTATGTCTAGTCTTATTGTACCTTGCTATGTCATTTTTGGTGGATATCCCTGGGAGGCCTGTTCTTTTTTCCTTTGAAGGGAAATGGAAGAAGAGCGGATATAGGGGAAAGGAGAGGTGGGGGAGGGACTGGGAAGAGTGGAGAGATGGGAAACTGCTGTCCAAATGTAACGTATGAGAGAAGAACTAAAAGGAAAAAAGTAAAAGTCAAAAACAATAATAAATAATAAACCTCTCAATAACTTTTAAAAAAAAGAAACGTAGGAAACAGGACCTTGTTAAATGGAATAGGTCTTTGAGGGTGTGGCCTTTGGACTATGTCTTGTCTCTAGGCCCTTATTCCTTTTTCCTGCAGTTTTGCTTTACAACATGCTACTGCCATAGTGTGCTGCTCCACCAATGACCAGAAAAAAATGGAGCCAAGTGACCATAGACTGAAACCATGAGATAAAATAAACATTTTATCCTTTAAGTTGATATTCTCAGATACATTGTCATAGCAACAGAAAGAAGTTGGCTAACACAGAGGGCTATTGTTTTTCATCAAACATAGCAATGTTTACCAACAGGTAGCCTACTTCTTCTCTTCCTACAATTTTAACAGACTGAATACAATATTCAAAAAGAATAAATGAAGCTGAACTTTTATCTGTCACTTTGTGGCAACCCTGTCACTTGTTGCCATTTTTAGATGTTTCCCATAATTTGTTTGTAATAGGAACAGCTACTGAATCATTGTGAAAAAAAATAATTGGTAAGATTTTTTAAGATCTCATATCCCCTATTGTTTCTAGTCTTTTTGGTTACATGATCATCTAGGCTCTTCAGTATAAGAAGACAGGTGTGAAAACACTGCTGAGCAAATGTTATAGAAGTAATCAACCACTTTATGATTGGATTTATGGCCAACTCCATAAGATTGAACCCATACCTGACACTGTTAAAGTGGCCAAGAACCTGAGACTAGCTAGGTCACATGCCTAGGGGAAAACCTATTACAATTATTCTGCCAAGGGATTGTATCAATAAAATGACTCCTAATGGCATACTGCTAATGTATATGCATTAGTTTCTCTAGAGGAACAGAAATAATAAAATGAATACACACACATTATTTATTATAGTGGCTTACAGGCTGTGATCCAGCTAGTCCAAAAATGATTGTCTACCAATAGAAAGCCCTAGAATTCACTAGTTGTTAAGACTGTGAAGCTGGATGTCTCAGCTGTCTTCAGTATATGTCAGAATCCTAAAGAAGTAGGCTATACTATGAAGGAATGGACTTGTCAGAGAGAATGATGAGCAAGCAGGCAAAAAGAGAGAGAGTAAATTTCCTCCTTCCACATCCTTTATATAGCCTGTCAGCAGAAGGTGTGGCCCAGATTACAGTTGGATCTTCCCACCTCAAAAGATATGGATTAAAGATGATCTTTCCACCTCAAAAGATTTAAGAAAAATCCATCAAAATCCCAAGAATGTACAAAGATGATCCCAGCTAAGACTCTTAGCAACAGTGGATATATAGCCCAAACTGGCCATCTCCTGTGATCAGAATGATGACTTCCCCAGTTGTGATCATAGAGCCTTCATCCAGTAACTGATGGAAACTGATGCAGAGACCCACAGACAAGCACTGGGCCAAGTTCCAGGAGTCCTGTTGAAGAGAGGGAGGAAGGCTTGTAGGAACTGGGGGATGGGTCAAGGTCATCACAAGGGAACCCACAGAAACAACTAACCTGGGCTCATAGGAGCTCACAGAGTCTGGACTGACAGCTAGGGAGCCAGCATGGGACCAGCCTAGGCCCTCTGCATATGTGTGACTATTGTGTAGCTTGATCTATTTGTAGGACTTCTAACAGTGGCAACAGAGGCTGTCCCTAATGCTTTGACTGGCTTTGGAGAACCTATTCGTCATACTGGGTTGCCTTGACCAGCATTAATCCAAGGGGAGGAGCTTAGTCCCACCTCAACTTGATATGCCATGCTTTTTGTTGACACCCATGGGAGGTTTGTCCCTTTCTGAACAGAAACGGAGGAGGAGTGGATGGGGGAGGACTGCAGAGGAAGGAATAGGAGGAAAGGAGGGAGGAGAAACTTTAGTCAGGATGTAAAATAGATGAATAAATCTAATAAAAAAGAAAAAGAAAAATCCCTCACAGGTGTACCCAGCCACTTGGGTTTTAATTAGTTCCAGGTGTAGTCAAGTGGACACAGAGAATAGCCATCATACCATAGATAGTGTCTTGCCTCAACCATCAGAGAAGCTTCCTCTTACAGTAGATAGGAACTAACAGAACTAACCACAGTAGATGGTTAAGTAAGAACTAACTTATAGTGGATGGGAACTAACCATAACTGGACAGTGCAGAGAGTGAGAGACTTTGGAGAACTTGGTCATAAATGGAATGTCTTCATCAAATCTCTCCCCTCAGGGCTCAAGGAGCTATGAAGAAGAGGAGGAGGAAAGTCAGAGGGGATGAATGACACCAAGGAAGCAGTGTCTTCCAGACACAGCTGGACTGATGCACATATGAACTCAGAGAGACTGTGGCAGCACTCACAAGACCTGGATAGATTATGTTCGACATACTGGGTTGCCTGGCCCAGCCTTAATACAAGGGGAGGAGGACCTTAGTCCTACCTTAACTTGATATGCCATACTTTGTTGACACCTATGGGTCATCCTAACACTGAGAGAGGGAAGTGGGTATGAGCTCCTACCCTTAATCATGAAATTATCTGCCACTGATACCCACTGACAAAAGGAAAACTGGTTTTCTTCAATGGAGTCTCTATGTATGTATGTATGTATGTATGTATGTATGTATGTATGTATGATATATATATCAGCCATACTTCAGGAGTAGTTGGACTTTTTGTTTCACTTGCTTTTTTGGATTTTTTGTTTTTTGTCATATAGGTCTTTTTATTTTCATTTTCTTTTGTGTGTGTGTTTTCAGAGGGGGTACTGTGCATTTTTTGGTTTTGTTTCTTGGGATTCTTGTTTGTTTTGTTTTGTTTTGAAAAAGAAAGAGAAAAAAACAATGTTGGGTAGGTAGGGAAGGGGAGAGGATCTGGAAGGAATTGAGGGAGGGGAGAATATGACCAAAATATTCACTGTGTGGAAAAGTTTCAATTAAAATTTCTCCTTATTAGCCAATAACGAACCACTGTTAAACAGTTTGCTACTCATTATCCCAAGAATGTGTTTTTCATGTACTAAACTTCGAAAGTTCAAAGCACTAAGTTGAGTTGAAAGGTAAAACTTAACAACTGAACTCTTAACCATTTTTAATGAAGTAATTAAATATATGATCCCTACTCTCACACTACAAAATTATTCAGAACATGCCAAAAATTAGTTTCAAAAGAAGACTCTGAGGAGCATTACACAGGGCCATCTATAGTGAGCATCTTCCAAGAACTGTATATGGTAGACTTGGACTTGAAATTCAATAGTTCTAATATTATGACTGTCAATCAAGACTGCCACATTTCTCTTACTTAAAGTTTGTAGCCACAGAGTGTCCTTTGTACCTGCAGAATTGTTATGAGAAGCAAATAGTAGGCTGGCCACTCTTGATTGTTATATGTTTTCTTGAGTATAATAAGTAAGGGATCTACAAAGGAGACCAAAAATGCTTGGTGGTAGAGAAAAGATGCTTCATTTAAAAGGAGGAATGGAGCTGGAGGTGTGGCTCGGAGTGCTTGCCTAGAATGCAATGCTCTGAGTTCCATTCTTAGCACTGGAGACTTACAGACAGAGGCAGAGACAGACTGGTGGTGCCATTGAGACCTCCAGATCTCTAAGTTGCCAGGACAGGCACCTATATAGAGTTGGTCTATAGATCACATTCAAAAATATTCATTTCTTGCTGGGTTGTGGTGACACACACCTTTAATCTCAGCACTCGGGAAGCAGATGCAGGTGTATCTCTGTGAGTTTGAGGCCAGCCTGGTCTACAAAGTGAGTTCCAGGACAGTCAGAACTGTTACACAAATAAACCCTGTCTTGAAAAAGCAAATAAATAAATAAACAGAAATATTCATTTCTTTCAAAGTACATACTAAGGCTGGAGGGATGGTTCCATGTGCTAAGAGCTCTTACTGTGCAAGCATGAGAACATGGTTTCAAATCCTGAGCACCCACAAAGAAGATATCTAGGGCTTGCTGATCACCAACATAGGTCCAGGCAGCATTTCTGTTAACTAAATCCTGTTTTCCCTGCTATGCTGGCCTTTCACCTAACGTCTCAAATTTAAATGTACATACTCAAGAATCCACATTTAAGCCAAGTCTAGTGACAGAGACCTGTAATCCCAGGTACTCAGGAGGTTAATGAAAAACCACAAGTTCAAGGCTAGCCTGACCAACAGGATGAGTTTAGGGCTAGCTGAGGTACTTTAAAGAGGCCATGTATGCATGGGATTTTAGGTTTGATCCCCAGAACCACAATAAATAAAAAATCAAGAATCTATATTTGAAACAGTAGCCTATTAAAAAATTATTAGACTGATATAGCTCAGTAACTAAATGACAATGACTTGAATTCCAGGCCCAGAACCCACGTAAAAATGTTGTGCGTAGTAATACACAGTTCTAATCACAGCAAGGGAAGGTTGGAGATGGAAGCAGCTCTAGGATTCCCTAGACAGACAGTAGACAGTCTAGCCTGGGTGATAAGTTCTAGGCAAAGAAAAGACATTGTCTCAAAAAGAGTGGGAGGAGTGGATACAGAATGACACTTAAGGTTGTCCTCTGGTCTCCACTGTGCCACTGTGTACACTTGCATACACACACTTGGAGGATTGACACATACATTTCCTATTTGAGGTTCAAGCTCAAAATATTATATTTATTATTCTGTACCTACAGTTATCCTAAGGCATCAGAGTCCTTTCAAACTTCCCTATAATTTATTTCATGTGCCCTGAAAGCTCCCTGATTCCTTCTAGCTACTCTGTCATAGATATGAAAGGCCCTACCTAGATTCTCCACCTCCTGCAACCTCTTTGACAACCCTAGGCTACATTTGATTTATTGTGCCGCTGGTCATCAGCACCATGTGGCTTCCTCCTCATTCTGTTTTTGTTCCCTGCTCAGCTCTCTGACTTATTCATTAGACTGTTGGGCCCCTTGGAACAAAGACTGAGTCTTTTTTATTACTTTTTCTCATTGTTGAATTGAAAATAGATTTTTACTGCAATATATTTTGATTGTGGTTTCACTGCCCCCAACTCATCCCAGATCCTCCACACTCTCTCATCTACCCAAATCCACACACCCCTTCTCTCTGTGTGTCTCTCTCTGTGTCTCTCTCTTCCCCCCTCTCTCTGTCTCTGTTTCTCTCTCTCTCTCTCTCTCTCTCTCTCTCTCTCTCTCTCTCTCTCTCTCTCTCTCTCTCTCACACACACACACACACACACACACACACACACATACACACACACATAAATTAGAATATAAGAAAGCATATAAAATAATAATGATGATAAAATAAAATTAGATAAAATAAAAACAAACCAGAATAGGACAAAACAGAGGGGAAAGAGCCAAAGAAAATATCAAGAAACACATATAGACACCCACACACATTCTCACACACAGAAATCCTATAAAACCCCAAACTAAAAAGCATAGTATATATGCAAAGAACTTGTAAGGCAGAAAAAAAGCCCTGAAAAAGCATTGTGAGACAAAGAACCTCCAAAAATGCAATTGAGTTCATTTTATGCTGATCATCTAGTGCTGGGAGTGGGGCCTGCCCTTAAGAGTGGTTTGTATACCCAGAGAGACTCCATTGGAGAAAACTAAAGGGTTTTTTGTTTGTTTGTTTTTGTTTTTTGTTTTGCAAGTGTATGTCAATTGGAGATAGCTTCTTGGTTAGGGGTAGAACACTGTATCCACTCCATCCCCTCAATGCTGGGTCCTCATCTCACTTGAAACTGTGCTGCCTTGTGTGTGTTGGACAGCATCCGTGAACTTGTATGTGCATGGATCCTATTGTGTCTGGAAGATCTTGTTTCCTTGGTGTCTTCCATCCCCTCTGGCTCTTATAATCTTTCTGTCTCTCTTTCTCCAGGGTTCCCTGATCTCTGAGGGGATGGATTTGATGGAGACAACCCATTTAGGACTGAGTGTTCCATGATTTCTCACACTGCTTATTGCCTAGTTGTGGGTCTCTGTGTTATTTGTCATCTGCCACAAGAAGCAGCTCCTCTGATGATAAGTGAGTGAGACACTGATCTATGGGTCATTAGCAGTCATTTAGTTGTTCTGTTCCTTTAGTAAAATATTAGTATTTAGTTGTCCCCCTAGGTCTGTGGCCTATATAGTCTCAGGTTTTAGGGCACTCTCTCTCTTTGGATTAGTTTTAGGCTGAAGTCTATTTTATCAGATATTGAAATGGCTAAACAGAAAATAAATGAATTTAAAAATGGCTACACAGTCTCATTGCCTGAGTCTGTTTGCTTGGAATATCTTTTTCCATCCTTCTACATGGAAGTGATGTCTATCCTTGGTGTTATGTTTCTTAACTTAGTTGCTTAGTTTCTTGCTTAGATGCAGAAAAAGGATGGATTGTTTTTACATCCAGTATGTCAGTCTGTATCTTTTTATTGGGGAATTGAGACCATTGATATTGAGATATCAATAACCAATGATTGCTGATTCCTGTTATTTTGTTGTGGTATTATGGTTTTTTTCCCCATCTTTTGATTTGCTGGTCTGACATTATTTATTCCTTCATTTGTCTTGGGTGTGATTAACCTCTTCAGGTTGATGTTTTCCTTCCAGTACCTACAGGAGGGCTAGATTTATAGGTAGATAATGCTTAAATTTGGTTTTATCATGGAACATCTTATTTTTTTCCACCCCCCCATTCAGAAGTCAGTGTAATTGTAGTAAGTCTGCCTTTACATGTTACTTGATCTTTTCCCCTTGTAGCTTTTTTTTTAGATTTTACTTTTTTGTTATTTATTATATTTGTGTTTTAATTTTACACATCAGCCATGGGTTCCCCTGTCCTCCCCCCTCCCGGCCCCGACCCCACCTCCCCCCCAGCCCCTCCCCTCCATCCCCATCTCCTCCAGGGCCAAGACTCCCCTGGGGATTCATTTAAACCTGGTGGATTCAGTATAGGCAGGTCCTGTCACCTCCTTCCAGGCTGAGCAAAGTGTCCCTGTGTAAGCCCCAGGTTCCAATCAGCCAGCTCATGCACTAAGGACAGGTCCGGGTCCCACTGCCTGGGTGCCTCCCAAGCAGTTCAAGATAATCAATTGTCTCACTTTATCCAGAGGGCCTGCTCCAGTTGGGGGCTCCACAGCTTTTGGTTCATAATTCATGTGTTTCGACTAGTTTGGCTATTTGTCCCTCTGCTCTTTCCAATCATGGTCTCAACAAATCTCGCTTATACAATCCCCCCTCTTTCTCGCCCATTGGACTCCTGGAGCTCCACCTGAGGCCTGGCCATGGATCTCTGCATCTGCTTCTATCAGTCATTGGATGAGATTTCTACCACGACAGTTGGGGTGCTTTTATCCATACCTTCAGTGTTTTACTATCTGCCAATATTACTTTCCTGGTCCAGTCTATTTGGCATTCTGCATGCTTTTTGTATCTTGATAAAAATCTATTTCTTTAGGTTAGGGAAATTTTCTTCTATGATTTTGTTGAAAATATTTTCTGGGCCTTTGAGCTGGCAATCTTCACCTTCTATTCCTATTATTCTTAGATTTCATCTTTTCATAGTATCACAGATTTCCTCTATATTTTGTGCCAGGAGCTTTTTAGATTTAATATTTTCTTTGACAAAGGTGTTCATTTCTTCTATCTTTTCTTCAGTGCCTGAGATTCTCTCTTCTACCTCTTGTATTCTGTTGGTGAAGCTTGTCTGTTTAGTTTCTGTTCACTTACAGTTTTTCCTCAGTTTGGGTTTAATTTGGTGGTACCATTTTCACTTTCATGTCTTGAACAGTTTTCTTCATTTCATTTTACTGTTTGTGTTTACATATGTTTCTTTAATGGATTTATTCATGTCTACTTTAAGGTTCTTGAGTATATTCATAATAGTTATTTTTAAGTTCTTGTCTCAAGGCCTATTACTGTAAGATTGCTGGAGTATAATAGAGATATATTGTCCTGGGTGCTATTGATTCTGTTTTCATCCTGGCATGTAGATATCTTGGTTTGGATTATTGTAATTCTAGGTGTTGATAGCTGGTCCTCTCTTCATTGGGTGGATTTTCTGTTCTTAGGTTTCTGTTGCTGCTGAGAGCTACTGATAGCAATGACTTTACTGGAAACCATTCAGAATATACAACAGATGACAAATAATTATCTGATGGGGAGCCTCCACTTGGCAAAGACAATGGGGGTCACTGACTCTGAATCCATTTGTTTTTGTCTGTAATTCTCTCATGTGCTGCCATAATTCCTTCCTAAAAAGAACTGCTATGGGTGTTTTCCCACTGCTTATGTGTTTATCTCATTTATATATTCCATCTTTGGGGCACACATATAGCTGTGGATGGTCATGAAGATGATTTCTGCTTAAGCTGCAAAATTCTGATGAATAGAAATATACTAGGATGTTTTTTAATAACTACATAGGAAGGTAACAGTATTCTCAGTCATAAAGACAGCTAATTTTAGACTTCTGAACAAATTCAAAACAAACTAGTTGACCCTACAGAGAATAGATAAGGACAAGTTCCCAAGTGTCTGTTAAAGCCAAGTCAGGCTGATAACATTGAAACATAGCTCCCTGTACAGGTCCTCTTGGTGGTTGGATTTCTGCATGTACTCTTAACATCAACGTTTAGCCATCTAACTGTTTTGTTTAAATCCTAAATTTCAGTGTCACTCTCTGTCTGAAAATGCTAAACACTCAGAGCTACATGCATGGCCAAGCATTCATTATTCATCTGTAGCTGAAGGTTTTCCTGTGTCCTACCTGGTCTGCAGCTGCTTAGACCCAAGTAAACACACAGAGGCTTATATTAATTAAAACTGCTCAGCCATTAGCTCAGGCCTCCCACTGACTAGCTATTACACTTAACCTCAGCCCATTTCTGTTCATCTATATGTCACCACATTCTCTGTGGCTTTACCTGTGTGCCATTACATGCTGCTCCCTGGATGGTGGGCTGACATCTCCTCATTCAGCCTTCCTCTTCCCAGAATTCTCCTTGCCTGCTTATTCTGCCTATACTTCCTGCCTGGCTACTGGCCAATCTGTGTTTTATTAAACCAGTGTACAAAAGCATCCCACAGCACTCATTGGCTGATCAGCACAACCTCTCTAGCCTGAAAAAAAAGTATGACTTATCATGTATTATGAGAATGGATTGGACCCTGTTATGCAACTCAGAATTGTCCTGAGTTTAATTGTTGAAGGTGTGTGAACACAGAGAGAGCTGTGTAGAAGATGAGTGGCTATGTGGAAGAGAGAGCTTGTATAGCTAGATAGAAAAGAGATGTAGAGGAGACAGAGATGTGTATGTAGGGCAGAAATGTGTGTGTAGAGGGAGGGTGAATAAGTGAAAGAGTGAGTGAGTGAGTGAGTGAGTGAGTGAGTGAGTAAAGAGTGAATGAATGATATAGTAGTATGTGAAGGAATGTAGTGGAGTAGAGAGAAGAAATGTGTATAGAAGAGAGATGTGGAGCTATGTAAAAAAGATATATAACTGTATAAAAGAAGTATGTGGCTGTGTAGAGAATGTATGGAAAATACAACTGTGTGGAATGTAATTATGTGGAAACAGAGATTTTTCAGAGAGGATTTTTTTAAGATGAAGTAAAAGAGAAAGTTACCAACAGAAAGCATGTGTGCTTCCTTATTTTCCCCTCAGACAGAAAACATATAGCCCTCACCACATTTGTGGTTTTTGTTTTTTGTTTTGTTTTTGTTTTTGTTTTTGTTTTTTGCATAACCTGGTGCTGCTGGAGGCTGCCACCCCAGATAGCAATATGTTGCCCTCTCTGTATTTTAGAAGCATATGATGATTGAGTAGAATTCATTTCTAGGTATTTGGAGCTGACAAGAGGGAATAGTGATGGGCTTCTATAGAAAGGTGGGGGTCTGAGAGGGCCCACAGGAGATAAGAAATCTTGGTCTGCCATGAGGATCTGTAGAATTACCAGGGAATAGGGAAAGAGAGTAAACAGGTCCCTGGAGGTATTCTGGTACAGGGCTGGGGACAAGACTGGGGAATTGGCATCTCAAAACCCAACAATGAATGTTCTACCTTTTTTCTATTTATTCCTATCACTGGTGCTGCCTTTCATGGAATTATGTAGTATTTTATAGTTCTGAGTTGCCACTTCCCCAAAACACACTGTGTCTTATCTTCTACCATTTATCAGTGGTTAAATTTAATTCTTTCCCAGTATGTCTTTAGCTACTAAAAAGCTAAAATATTTATCAAGGTATTCTGCCCTCTTCTTAATCTCACTGACTTCTTTCTTATTGACCTAGCTTTGAAGCAGAATGTCATCCCAAAAATAGTTTAGTTGTTTCTCACTGACATAAATCAAAGTAACAGTAATCCACACTAACTGTGTTTCTTAAATTTTAAAATTGTGTCATCTTCATTTACTCATCTTTAACAATTTTGACACAGATTTAGTTATTAATTAGTCAGTATTTAGAAAAAATTCATTACAGATAGCAAGCAATCCTGGTGTTATTTGTGTTTCACAAAGAACAGTGCAGTATACATGTGCATATATGTGCTCATATCATGGAGTTTGTGGAGGTCAGAGAAAAACTTCAGGTATTGGCTCTCATCTTCTACTTTGAGAAAGGATATTTTTCATTGTTTCCATAGTTGCAATGGCCAGGCTATCTGGAACACAGGTTTCCAGATTCACCTGTCTCCCTCTCCCATATGATCATAGCAGGGGTTACAGATGTATGCTAACATACTCAGCTTTGCATGGGTTCTTGAGATTCAAACTCAGATCTTCTTACTTGTGCAGCAAGTATTTTATACACTAAGTCAACTCCCCAGCCCAATTCTAATTATGTGTGTGTGTGTGTGTGTGTGTGTGTGTGTGTGAAATTTAAAAATTAAAAGAAAACAATTTGTCTACCTAGCACAAAAAAATGAATAGAGATCTTACCAGAAATCAAAATGCCAACAGTAGAGGTAGGAATAGAATGCTTATTTCAGTCCTATGCATTCACAGAAATAACATATGAACCCTTTCAGACTAAATGTCTTAGAATAGCAATGAATTATGATTTTTCTTGCCCTGATAAGTGCTAGAACTTGACTTTTTGTTGTGATCCATTCCAGAACTTTAATCATTATTAATGTGTTCCCCTGAGTAAAAGAAATATCTTGTCTATTATGTCAGGTTCAGCTAGGACAGTATCTTCATGATGGATCACTTGTCTAGCATTCAGGAGGGTCCTGTTTATTGCCCTTACCCTACCACTACCCCTGCAACATAAACAAACAAGCAAATCTCAGACAGGTCTATATGAGATGCTCCACAGGAAGAAAGAAAGACTTTTAGCAGTAAGAAGATATTGCTCATAGGGTGAGAACCCAGGATACACCCAGCTAGAGATAAATCTCTCTCCCATGTTGTCAGGGGCCAGTGCTCTTTACCTAGAGGACCCCCTCTTTCTCATTATGGTTGCAACCTTATGGTATTCTTACCTGTTTTCCATGATTATATCTTTGCCTATGAGAGAAAAAAAAGAGAAAATAATGAAAAGGCAACCATTAAGTCTCTATTTTTATTTTTAATGTTTCATATGTATTAGTTATGGAAAACAGTGAGTTTTAATGTGAAACTTTTTTCCCTTTAACTGGAAATTGATTTTTTCTCAAATATATATACCCTGATTCCAGTTTCCTCTCCCTCTACTTATCCTAGTTCCTCCCCATTTCCCCTCACATCTGGATCTACCCCATTTCTACTTTAATTCTCTTGATATTTATGCCCCATTCCTCCATATTAAACCCCCACACCCACTGATCCCTTGTCTTTTTCCCTAATAGGCCCCTTTCATTTCATGTCTTTTCCTTTATTCAGATTTCACATAGGGAGAAACACATAAAACTTGTATTTCTGAGTCTGCCTTATTTCATGGTTACCATGACAATCTCTAGTTCTATCCAATTTTCCTGATTTAGTTTCATTCTTCTTTATGGCTATTCAAAAGTCCATTGTGTGTGTGTGTGTGTGTGTGTGTGTGTGTGTGTGTGTGTGTACATGCTACATTGCCTTTAGCCATTCATTTGTTAATTGACACTGGAACCACTAGTCTGGATGCATAACTTGTCTATTGTGAATAGTGCTACAGTTAAGATAGATGAGCAGGTGTCTCTGTAGCAGATCTTGGGCAGGGATGGTTCTTGGTTCCTTTCCCGTTAAACACTTTGAAGTTCTCTGATTTCAGACAGGACTCTTAACAGTTCACTTGGTAATGTCAGACTAACCAGAACAATCTTTCTTTTGATTACCTCAAAGTGAACCAACCTAACTGTGGAAGGACATTTCATTATATCCAGAGATTGTATGCACACTAAATGCTAAGAATTATATGGGCTTTGTCTGCCACTAGGTAGGAATGTCTAGGGTCATTTACAATTCCATTCCCCTAATTTTCATGGTCTTCATTTTCTTAATAGTTGTATTATTTGTGATTTTTCATAGATATATACATTTTGATCATATTTGCCTCCAATCCCCTCTCTAATTCCTCCAAGATCCACCTCTGATTTCCATCCCAACTTCATGCCCTATTTTAATAACACATACTGAATTCAATTTGTGATAGCCATATACTTATGGGTGTTGGACCATTCACTGAGGCATGGTTAACCTACCAGGAGCTGTACCCTTAACTCCCCCATCAGTCATCAATTGTCAATAGCTCCTCAGCTTCTAGTTAGCCCCTTCCCCATCTGTGATAGAATGTTGACTGGATTGATTTTATTCAGGTCTTTTATAGACAGCCAGTGCTGCTATGAATTCATGAGTGCAAGGAACATGACATGCTCAGTAGACACTGTTTTGCATCTGTCCTTCCTGACCTATGACACGTAGTTTTTCTGCCCCTCTTCCTTGATAGTTGCTGGGCCTAAGGGGAATAAACTGACAATTAAAAGTCCAGTGCTAGATGTAGGACATCTGCCTTGAATTGTTGGTCAGGGCTGTCACAGAGATAAACCCTTCACCCCTAAAAAAATGTTATTGTCATTGCTCTTGGTTAACTATCAGAAACCGATGGCATATCACTATTGCTGAATATATTACAAACTTCGGTCAGAGATCATGGGGAAATCAAATTGGTACTAACCAGAAAGCATCCTGTAGTCAGAAGTTTTCCTGTGTCCCACCCAGTCACAAACAGAGGCTTATACTAATTACAAACTGTATGGTCATTAGCTCAGGCTCATTATTAACTAGCTCTTATATGTAAATTAATCCATAATTCTTATTTTTGTTCAACCTCGTGGCTTGGTACTTTTTCTCAGTTCTGCCTTGACATCTTACTTCCTCTGTGTCTGACTGGTGAATTCTGACTTAGCCCTTCCTCTTCCCAGAATTCTCCTGTTTGCCCCGCCTATACTTCCTGCCTGGCTACTGGCCAATCAGTGTTTTATTTATCAACCAAATCAAAGCAACACATATTCACAGCATACAGAAAGACATCCCACAGCACCATCCTTCCTGCTGGCTGGCTTTCATCGTACCAGAAGGCAAAATGTAGGCCATTTGGAGGCAGAAGTTAAGGAGTTTCTATAGTCTTACCTAACTGTGAAGCCTGCAAGCCACAATAATGACCAATGTAGCAAGATGTGCTCATTGATGCAATAGTGACACAAATACTATAGGAGTAACCAACCTCTTTCTGATGGTACTTAAGGCCTATTCCACAGGAGGAAACACATGCCCGGTACTGTATATCTGGCCAAGAATCATGGCTGGGTATCTCATAGTCCCCAGTGATAAGCCTACTACTATTATTCTGCAAAATTGACATAGTATCAAACTGTCCTCTTAATTTGAATCTCTCAACCCATAGATTAGTGCAGCCCTTGGACCTCACCATCACAAAGTTTCTTTCTGGATTGGATATTGTTAATGCAGAAACTCACAAGTAGTCAGTGTGCAGAGGATAAGTATATGAGGCATGCTCGGCCATAACTAGATATCTGTCTATATCTATTTTCTTCATTAACCACAATATCCAAATGGAAAACAAAGAAGTCTTTTAATTTCCTTGGCAGACACAAAATACTCATTTTAGATCACTTTTGGCAATGCCACTTGAATGGGCAGGAATCAGAAGAAAGATGAGGCTGTTGGAGTGAGAAAAGCCTTGTTGAAATCTGTGCAGGTCTTTTTAATGCTTGCATTTAGAAAAAAGGGATCCTGAAGGATCGTCAGTTATTCCATCCAAATGGAAATAAGAGAGGAAAGAGGAAAGTGAAAGGAAGGGGAGGAGAAGGGACAGGAAGAGGAGGGAAGGATAAAGGAGCTATGGAAGGAATCAGTGGGGGAGTGAATAAATAAATGGCTTTCTTAAAAAAACAGATTTCCTTTCATTTGCATGTATAAGAATAGAGGATGGAGGGGAGATGAGGAGAGGATAGAGAAGTTTATGAAGGGCATGGAGGAGTACAGAAACAGAGATAAATAAAAAGGGACAAGTAAAGGGGAGTCAGAGAAGGAGGAAGGAAGGAGGAAAGGAAAATGAGAAGAGGACCCCTATAATCCATCCTATACCAGAGGGAGCACCTGCATCTTGCAAGTATGAGTGCCATGAGTTTTCCTGCTTAACATTTTCCCAGAAGGCCTTGTAACCTTTAGTACTGAATTTGCAGAGAATATTTGCATTATCAGTACAACATTTGTGATGTATTTTAGGCTCTCAGTCGGCATCTTCATATGACCTTTTCAAAAGATCTTTGTTGTTGTTGTTGTTTTTCAAGAACAGAATCCTAACAACCAAAGGAAGCTGGTATCTATCTGGCCTGCTTTCTCTGTTGTAGTGCCTTTTACGACCCCTTGAAATTGCCTGCAGATAGTGTGCCTTCTGGTTGAGTGAATGAATTATTTTTTTCCTTCCCAATGTGTCCCACTCTAGTCCTGTCAGGCAGAATGGGTGTGAAGAGACATAAGTTGCTATTAGTTCTGTCTACTCGGGCCCTGGAGCAGTTTGCTGCCACTCCTTAGCTAAGCCTCCAGAGCTACTGCAAAATTGCAGCCAAAGGAAAACCTGTCAGACAATATGACAGATGTTCAGACATCAAGGAAAGCCCAGCATGATGGCCTTTAGAGAGTCCTTTGCATTGGTGCTATGATCTTGATCTCCACAAAAAGAAAGGGTAACACCCCCACTGTGACTGAAGAGAGAGCTCCATAATGAGCTCCAATTTTAAAGGAAGGTGCAGAAAAGCTAGGAGGAGCTTCTCAGTTCAGAACAAACAGTGCTATAATAAGCTGAAGTAAAGTGTGTCTCAGTCACCCTAGAGTGACAGAAAGAAGGGAGGAAAGGATGAGAAGGGCAGGAGGGATAAGAAGGAGGAGGACAAAGAAGAGGATGAGGGAGGAAGGATAGGGAGGAGAAGAATGGGAATAAAGAGAGAAGAGGGAGAACAGAAAGGAGAAAGAGACAGAGGAGAGGGGAAAGGGAAGAGTGAAGAAGAATAAAGAGAAAGAAGGAAGAGCAGGGTCAAGGAAAGAGGACGGCAAAAAATTTAGAGATGTGTTTCTGTTCTTGGGGAGAGGTGAACACATGTCTTTTTGCCCGAGAGAGGGAACCAAACAATAGACCTCCTTGGATGAGATACTCTCCTACCTGTCAAGTCCCAGGTTCTCAGCTTTCCTAAGTTATCACTCCTGTAGGGGTGGGCTTTGGTTATACAGCTGTCTTTGAGTAATTTCTGCTCCTATAAGTAACCTCTCACCAATACTCCTGTAAGTCACACACACACACACACACACACACACACAAAAAAAAAAAAAAAAAAAAAACTCATTTATTCACTGAGTTGGGTTTTCTAGAAGAAGAAAAATGAGGAGGAAGAGGAGGAGAGGGAGGATAAACAAGAGGAGGATGGAGAGAATGAAAGAAGGAGAAAGAGGGAGGAGGAAAGGGGTACAGAAAAGGAGAAAAGGAAGAAGAAAGGAGTAGAAGAAGGAGGAAGTAGAGGAGAAGGAAAAGAAGGAGGGAAAGGAAATAGCAGAAAAATACTATGAGGAGAATAAGTAAATGTTTGGTATGGGAAAAAATGCCTTTAAGGTGTTGTAGGAGCTGAATATCTAAGAGTGGTCAATAGTTTCCAGACTATCTCATGGGACCTAGATTCTGAAAGCACTAGGGGAAAGCTACATCACCACAGTCTTAGGTGCTGCTAATTAATGTAGTGTCTGTGTCTTAAAGACCAGAATCTGAGTATGATGTGTCCTCTCCACAGATTGGAATTTACTTCAGCACTAGTCTAACCAACCAGAGCACAGTCAAAGGGGAGAAGTCAGACGAGGTGGATGACCACCTGAAGAGCACTCCCTTCCTGCACATTTCCTTGCAGGTTGCCTGACCCATGAGACAGTCCTAAGAGCTACAGAGAATGAAGAAGCTCACTTGAGTTTATTCATCTTCCAAAGTCACTCTGCCCACATGTACACATTTCAAATTCAAGATCTCTCAGGCAGGCTTGGTTGGTTCTTTGAGGAGGTTTTTCCTCTGACTTTTCATACTCCATCAACTGTGTAATGAGGGACTTTCTCTGTGTTGACAGAACCCCCAACACATTCCTGGTTCACTCATGAGACAAACTGATTCGATGGTGGGTCCCAAGGACCTGCTGCCTTGAGCTAAGACTCTCTGGTTGTGTATGGAATGGTAACAAAACTAACTTTTTAAAAATTCTTCATTGAGACTGGAATCTTTCTATTATAGCCCAAGTGATCTTCAAACCCATGATCTCCTGCCTCTGCCTCCCAAGTGTTAGAATTATAGGCGTGTACCACCAAAATCATCTGACAGTTCACTTTTTGGCAAGGAAAAGTTGTGAGAGTGGTGAGCTGTCACTTCTGTGGGCATGTTGGAAGTCTCTGCACCTACAGGCATGAAACATGGGTTAGTGTTTGTCAGGGGTCATATAGAAGGAAAGGGGGAACTGGGGCTTGAGGATAAAAGCAAAAAGGTGCTTCTTTAAGGGTGACAAAAGTATTTTAAAATGATTGTAGTGGTAGGTGTATGACTCTGCACACACACTGATAACCAGTTAATTATAATAATTAAATGGCTGAATTGCATGCTGTTTAATTGCATTTCAGTAAATCCTTTACAAAATAAATTTATATTCCCCCTCTCTCCCTGTCCCTCACAACTCCATTTATCTCTAACATCTATCTCATTTGCTCATTCTCAAGAATCTGCCTGTCAGGCTGTGTGTGAGCTGCCCTGTAGAAAAAGCCCAACGGTAAGGAATAGAGGGATGCCTTTTGGACAAGAACCAGCAAACAGCTCAACTTCAGCATAATAAGCCTGCCAGCCATATATAGGAGCTTTGGAAGCAAAACTTTCCACAGTCAAGCCAGAAGACAGTACCAGTTGTTTGTTTGTTTTTATAACAAGTTCATTGTCACAGACTACATCAGAACTTACCTTTGGATTGTTGATATACACAGACCTGAAATAAAGCTCTGAAATGGGGGTTCTTGTTACTCATTAACAGGTAGATTATACAACTCCAAAGAGTCCTTCTCCCTTCTTTATTTTCTAATGTGTGTTCTATTATATTATATTTTAGCATCCAAAAGAAGATCTCTACATAATTTTCTGAGGTAATGTTTTGTGATTTCGTTTTTCTGTTCAGACCATCTTTGACTCTTTATTTTCTTTACCTGGAAGGGAAATGTTTTTTTTTTTCTCTCAACACTCATATTTCTATATAAATGTTTACAAATATGCATCTATTTATGCATTTGTTTTTTAAGCATTTTGTATTTAAAGGAAAATATCCAGTGTCCTGCTCTCTCATTTTTGCCTTGACACAAGGTCTCTCCACTGATACTGGAACTAGGATGGCAGCCACCATATCCCAATGATACTCCTGCCTCCACCTCTCTCAAATCCCTAGTCCCTTTAGCACTGAAGTTACAGTCTGGAATGTGACCACGTTCAGCTTCTTACATAGGTCCTGGGGATTTGAACTCAGGCCCTCATGCTTACACAGCAAATGCTCTCATCTGCTGTACCGTTTCTCCAACTCCAACACATTTCATTTTTATGAGTCCTTTCTCTCTCTCTCTCTCTCTCTCTCTCTCTCTCTCTCTCTCTCTCTCTCTGTCTCTCTCTCTCTCTCTCTAACTAAAGATTCCCATTGGGGCTCTCTTCCATGCAGTATGACATGTCCCATTGTGTTTTTCACATATGTAAACCTATTTCAGTAATGTACCTTCAGAATTCTATCTACTATGTCACAGTGTTGCACTCACTATTATTCATCCATTTCTCTAAGTATCACTGTTCATTCATAGACCATAGCTACTTTACCAGCCCTGTTTAGGGACATAAAGTTTGCCTCGTCTAGTGCTTTAAATCATTTGCTCTACATTTACTATATTTTTTGGCTGAAGAAAACAAGGGCCATTTTTAAAGCACTGAACTTATTCCCAGACACTTGGTATCAGTGAGAAACTGATTCCATTGTTTGGAGGTTCTAACCCAACATGAGCTTCCTTTCACAAGAGCTCTTTTGTTGATAAAAATCATGTGTGTTTAAATTGAATTTATATTCAGATACTTAAATATTAAGTGAGGAGATGATGAAGTCACACACATCCAGACAAGATTAGTATTACCTTTTGGTAAGGAATTCACTTGGCATTTTAGTAGTTTACACACCAATTTTTAAAAATTCAGTCTCTTTCCATCAATCTCTCCTTTCCTCTCCTCTCCATTCACCCCCAGGCTTGAGACCACAGCAATCTCTGCTGGGCCAGCTCCAGTGCTACCTTCTAATCTAAAGGGTCCTAAACCTGAGTGCTGTGTAAAGTAGGGGCCAGTCACTCTGCAAACAAAAGCTAATTCTTTCTTTCAATGCGCACACATGTGTGTGTATGTGTGCATGTGTATGTGGTAAGCATGTATCTGACCAAATGCACAAAAATCATGCGAGATTTAGTCTTCTGGCACCTTGTTTCAAGAAGTATGTACACAATCTCTGCTCAAAGAAGCTGTCCTAGTTTGTTGGCCATTGCTACAACAAAACACATTACCAAACAAACTTGGGGAAGAAAGGGTTTGTGTGTTTGATTGTTTTCATCTTACATGTTATAGTTCATCACTGAAAAAATTCAGGGGGAAAAACTCAGGCAGGAGCAGAGGCCAGAAGAATGAAGGAAAGCTGCTTCCTAGCTTGCTTGTCAGGCCCATATTCAGCTTCATTTCCCACACAAGCCAGGACCTGCCTGGGAATGCTACTACCACAGTCAACTGAGCCTTCCTACATTGATCGACAATCAAGAAAATGCACAGACATGCCCACATGCCAATCTGATAGAGATAATTCTTCAATTGAAGGTCCTTCTTCCCAGGATATGTCAATTTGACAACCAAGATCAGCCAATCACAGACACCTAAACAAATTAGTGAATCAAGGTTTACATGTATCTACTTTCTTATCCTCCTAGAGATGCTCTTGGAGACAGTGTTTGTGGGCTGGCTCTCTCTCTCTCTCTCTCTCTCTCTCTCTCTCTCTCTCTCTCTCTCTCATGTGTGTGCGCATGTGCACATGTTCTATAAGAGACTTTCAGATGAGTGGGTGAGGCAACAAGACTGACTTGTGAACATCACCAGGTGCTATAAGTAGTTCTCATCCAACTTTTATTTCAGTTTCTTTATGTTTGAAAATGGATAAATTTATCTAGCTTCATTTTCAAGAGTACAATATCCCATCCTACTTGGAAAGATGCTACATACAATAGACTACAGAAGTAACCAGAGTTCATTAAATCATTCTTCATGGAAAGTCTCCTTTGCTATTCCATCCATAAATTTGTATTTTGTTCTCTCCCAGGTTAGCCGGTGTTAATAAAGGTGCACCCACCAGGAAAGGCAGAAGGTTCTAGCCCACATTTCTACAGGACTTAAGGACTTTTTTTTGCAATTCCAAGAACAGAAAGGTTTATGCGAATAATCAGAATCATCTTGGTGTCCACCACTAGTCTTTCATGGCTATGGAAGGGAACCACGTGTCAGCTTAGTGATGGACATAGACAGATCAGCTGAGGGATGAGGAAAATTCCTTCCAAAAGCCTTTGTTCTCCTTGATTTGCTCTGTAAAATGACAGGAACATAGTTAAATAACTTTAGGTGCATTTATTCCAAGAAAGGAATCATAATTCTCTGAAAACAGAACTCAGGAGGAGGAGATGGAGAAAAAAAGCAATAAAGCAATATTGTTATTGTCATTTAAAATACATCAAAAGTAATTAACATCCATCAGGGAAATGCCAATCAAAGGTTGAGATCCCATTTCTCCCCAGTCAGGATAGCTGTCACTAAAAGAGAAACAAATGCTGCTGAGGAATCTGGGGAAGAAGCCTTTATACACTGCTCATGGGATATAAACTAGTGTGGCCACAATGGGTGTCAGCACAGATGATCTTCAAAAGTCTAAAATAGAACCACTGAGGGCCTAGCTATACAACTCCTGGTTTTTTATCCAAAGGACTCCAAGCTATACCACACATATCCTCAAACATCCATCTTCATTGTTGGACTCTCCCAATAGCCAAGATAGAGAATCAGCCTAGGTGTTCATCAACAAGTAAGTGGATAAAGAGTGTGTGGTAAATGTCCACAATAGAGAATTATTCAGCCATTAATAAAAAGCAAAATTGGTCTGAAGAAATGGCTAACAAGTGACAGGGCAGAAGGCTTACTTTGCACAGATAAGGAGCTGAGTTTGGATCCCCAGCACCCATACAAAAAGCCTGTAAAGGGCAATAAAGGCAGGAGGATTCTGAGGGGCTTTCTGGCCAGCAGGGGTAGCCTATCAGGGACCTTCAGGTTCAGTGAGACATCCTGTCTCAGAAAAATAGGGGGTGGAAGTAGAGAGATAGATCAGGGCTCATATTCACCTTATAAAATGATGGATTTCATTGTGACATCTTCAAATATGAGTATCATGTGCTTGACTATTTTTCCCTCAACACCCTTTCCTGACCCCCTTATACAGATGCCCCTCTTCTTCCCAAATACACACAAAGTTCCAGGGGGTTCTACCCCCTCTTCTGGTCCCTGTGGGCACTGTATGTGGTACACAAATGTACATACAAACAAAATACCCATACACATTTTCTAAAAATCCAAAGAATAAAGGTGGAGAGCAACAAAAGGAGGCATCTGGCTTTCATAGCTTCTGGCCTCCACAGGCTCATGCACAGATGTAAGCACACATTTTCTAAAGAACAAAATTATGTTATTTTCATAAAAATGGATAGACCTAGAGACCATCATGCCAAGCAAAGTAAGACAGACTTGTGAAGAGAAATATTGAATTTTTCTTCCATATGGGTGTGTGTGTGTGTGTGTGTGTGTGTGTGTGTGTGTGTGTGTGTGACATGAAAATAGAAAGGGGGTTGCCTTAGAAGACAATAGGAGGCAAGAGGGGGAAAAGAAAGGGTGATAGAAGTGAATGTAGTCAAGCACAAGAAGAAGTCACAATGAAGCTCATCATTTTATATGAAGAAAATACATGATTAAAGATAATTTTTAATGTTAAATAATGTAACAATAAAAATAATGTAGCAATGGTAATGAACAGTATTGCTGAAAATGAGCAGCCACTGATCTGAGGAATCCCTGTGCACTGTCCACTTAACACTCAGAATTTCCAGTCATAAGAGACCAGAGCTCAACCTTGTGAGCAAGATTCTCAGGTTGCCTAGGGAAGCGTTTGCAGAAGTAGAGGGTGGAGCAAGGAAATCCTCAATCCTAGCTTGTATTGCTTAATCCTGGGATAATGAAAAACATTTTCTAACATGAATTACTTTGAGATCAACAGAGATTATTTGCAGAAAAAAATTGCACCTCAGGAGCACACCTGTATATTGATACCTATGTAGAACTTGAAAGGTGAAGTTGGGCATCCATATGTAGATACATACATTAAGCATTCAAAGTATTGAGGACTTATACATAAATCAGCTATTTCTTAAACTTACTTGGTCAATATAAAAATGTATTAAGGTCTATGAAATTCTAGAAAACAATTTGTGTGGAGTATATTATTGTAGAGCCCAACTCGAATCTAAAACTGCACATCTGCTTATTACACTACTAGATAAGGCTTAGAAAGGAGAGAGAGGGGAAGAAGGGGGAGCAGAAACAGCTGTGCTAAACAGCTCTATGATGGAGCTATAACTCATTAACTTTAAAGAAAGCGCCAGCACAGAACCTGCCAAAATCTACAGCATGTTCATATAACAAACCAACCCTGAAGACAGAGATGCCATTTAAGAAGAATTGAGAAAGACATCTAAAAGAAAAATAAAACACCTTGCACGGACAACTGAAATGAATTTGCTTCTACTTCCAAAAGTTGAGCTAACCATAATCACAAGAAGAGTTAAATTGTCATAAGAGCCTTGAAATTCAAGAGGCAAGCGGGAACCCATTTGCCAAAAGGGACTTAAGCTGCAGCCAGCAGTGACAGCATCCTCCAGCAAGTAGATTTATGAAGAACGAAGGCAGATCCACTTCCTTTATCATGAGTATTCCCAAGAGACAAGTTCTTTTTGAGTAAAAACTTATGTTCATTAGCTAAAATGTCCATTTGGCATGAAATCAGCTCTGTGTCCATACTGCATAAGCAAAGGCCAAGAGGAAATTAGTGTTTATTTATTTATGGCCCATCTCTCATCCTTCCCAAGGGACAAGAAGGATGAGGTAAAGGCTATTAAAGAAGCTACATTTTTTTTCACTACTGTGGCTGCAGTCACATCCACAGGCATTAAAATAGCTACAGAACCAGTTGGTGAAGTCTAAGTGTGCTCTATCAAGATGGTGGACTGGGATGATAAAGACAATGTCCCAGCTTTACAAACATTGCAAGGTTAACCATAATCTGTACATATTGAAGTCTAGAGCAGTGGTTCTCAACCTTCCTAATGCTGGGACCTCTTAATACAGTTCCTCATGTTGTAGTGACACCCCCAACCATACAATTATTTTCATTGCTACTTCATAACTGTAATTTTGATACTGCTATGATTCGTAATGTAAATATCTGCTACGCAGTATATCTGATATGTGACCCCTGTGAAAGGGGTTTTTAACCCCCAAAGGGATCACAACTTAGAGCCTGAAAACTGCTGATCTAGAGCAAAGAGCCTGTGAATTTTGAAAAAAAAAATCCCAGCCAACCCCAGAAAAGTTTGGGAGAAGTGAGATGCTCCATGGTTCTCCATTTCTGTACACTAGTTTCCATCTGCAACACTAAATTTTCCACCAAAGCAGAAGTTTTCTGGCTAAAGTGTGCCCTTGGATTTGACTACCATGTTATAAATTTGTACTTCCTTTGGTTAAATGTCCCAAACTGACTTAATACAATGTGTCTGTTGTCTGTGGGTATTTCGATTCATGATAGTTCCATTGTATCCCCCCGCTGTGTGTGTGTGTGTGTGTGTGTGTGTGTGTGTGTGTGTGTGTGTGTGTGTGTGTGTGTTTGAACATTCATATATGTACATGGAAGCACCGAAATCAACCTTAGGTGACATGTCTCAGGTGCTTGATGCTTGAGACAAGGTCTCCTACTTGAACTAGCCCATCAGTCCAGGCTGACTAGACTGTAAGCCCCAGGATCCAACTGTCTGCAACTCCCCAACACTAGAAGAATAAACATACCCCTATATCTTTTCATGGCTGGCTGTTTTACATGGGTTCTGGGGGTCAAACTCATGCCCTTGGATTGCACAACAAGAACTTTACCAATGGAGCTGGATCCCCATCATTGGTGAAACTTTTTAAAATTACAAGCTCTGTCAGTTCTGCTTCTGTTGTCCAAAGCATGAATTTGTACCCAGGCATTCAGATTTAGCTGACTATTATCCTAAGGGCAAACTGACTAGGGCTCAGGTTTACGTAAATAAAGTGCTTGACCCATTAAGAAATATCCCATAGCCTGGGCTCCTTTGATTGGTCTCTGAGGATTGTCACAGTCAAACAGCAACTGTGTCCTGTGATGCCCCTTTCAGACTGGACTTTTCTTTCTCCCTTCAGCCATGTGCCATAGAGCAATAAATACAACTCAATGTCATTCAGAACATTTTTATTGTTGTTATCTTTTCTGCCTCCTGACATCTTCTTAGACTATCTCACCAAGTGCTTCAGAAACAAGAAACAGATGTTCCAAACAGGAAAGGCATAGAGGGGATTTCCCTTCTACCAGCTTCAAGATGGAAGCTCTGAGAACTCTGCTGACCTTGAGACAGTGCTGTATGAAGAGTCCCGGATGTTCAGAAGAGGAAGAAGACTCATACACAATGGGAAAACTAAGTTGATTTCTTGTTTAATAATATAGAATGCAGACAAAATAAAACGTGCTTTGGCAGCTAAGAGATGGGAATACACACATACACATATATATAACAAAAAATTTAACAGACAATGTCTAACCTTCTTTGTGGAAATTGGAAAAATATATGCAACAATGTTGCTTGGAATAAGTATACTTCTGTTTGGTTCATGAATAAATTTAATACATACATATGTATGTATGTATATGTATATATATATATATATATATATTCAAACATATACACAGATGTATATATAAATGCAGACTGCTAAGTCTATTTAGTGTTGCTTTGACAATGAGGATGAAACCCAGGTCCTCTCATATGGTAAGTGCTCTATTGCTGATCCCAAGAACTTTGTTATCATATTTTACATACTTAGCAATGGAATTTTCCATAATAAGAAATGCACAAAGATTCTCACCCAATATGTAAGAAAGAGGAATAAAAATGAGAATAAAAGAAGTGAAAAGAGGAAATTATGAAGTCCTAGCTGATCCATTAAATATATTTAAGAGAAGCTGGGAAGATGGCTTAATTGGTAAATTGACTGTTGCACAATCTTGAGTAAACCACATAAAAAGGCAGGTGCAGCAGTGCGCATCTGCAAACCCAGCACTGAAGGAGGCAGAAATAGGTGAATCCCTGGAGCTCACTAGCCAGCCCCTTTAGCTAAATAGAGAGCCCTGAGTTCAGTAGAAGACCTTGTCTCAAAAATATGAAAGAGAGCAAGAATATACCTAATATCTACTTCTGTTTGGACCCATGTACACATGCACACTTATGGCCTCATGTGTACACACCCACAAACACATATATATTAAACACATACATAAGTGAACATATTTAAGACAAAGGTTTTAGATTGTTTTTATAATCTATATTATTTAGAAATATATAGAGTGATTCACATGTTTACTGCTCTAAAAAAGGCAGGGCTAGGTGAGATGCTTGAGAAATAAATGAGGTCCCTCTCACTAGATAGAAAGGGTAAAGGCCATGGTAAGAACTGAGAGTTCTTGAAAATGATGCATGAGCTATAAAGATAGGAAAGAAATAGTGGGGATCCTGTCCTTCTGCTTTACCATACAGAAGGGCCAGCTAGGACTAGCACCACTCTGCAGGCAAAACAAAGCTTTGCAGGAGGGATTGCTGTTTTGCTACTAGACTGGTGCCAACAGTGTATTTCACAATATAAGAGCTTTGGGCTCGACATCAACAGTTTGCTCCCATTTCCTTTCACACCCTCTGGCTGGTTACAACAAGGGCTGGTTACTCAAATTATGGAAGCTTTTGACTACTTGCTATATGTTTCTGACTCTGACCCAAAACTACAAAATCCAAAAACCACATCTTAGTAAAAGTGGGTTAGGGTCTGCCAGTAGGAAATTGTAACAAACGTTTGTAGGGTGTGTGTGTGTGTGTGTGTGTGTGTGTGTGTGTGTGTGTGTGTGTATGTAATGTGTACAAGAACACACACATGTGTGTACAGGTGCATGTATACATGAGTATGTATGTGTGGAGGCCAGAGGTTGACCAGGTATCTTCTTTATCATTCTCCATCTTATATGTCATGTTTTCTTACTTAATCCAAAACTTTTAGATTTGTCTAGTCTAGCTGACCATATCACTCCAGGGATCCCTTGTCTCTGCCACCAAAATGCTAGGATTAGAGAGTGACTTCTATGCCTGCTTGGTATTTACATCAACTCTAGGAAAGCAAACTTAAGTCCTCATGCTTGGGTGACAAGAGCTGAGTCATTTCCCTAGCCCCAGTTTGGACCATTTTTTTTTAATGTAGCACTAAGAAACTAGCACAATGTACTAAAATAAACCTATCTTGGAAAGATGAGTGGATTTAAGAAACAATAAGGATAGTAAGTAATGTATATTATCAACTATCATGGGGGTAAATGCAAACAAACGCTACAGCCAGAATGAAGAATACAGAATAATTACCAAGTAGTAAATGTAGGAGAAATTAAAAATGTGCCTGTGGATGGGGAAAGCTGTCTTTCTATGCTATGGTATATCATTGATAAGCACATTATTCCTTTTAGCCAATTTGACTGTGTCATAAATACTATAATTTGAATGTTGAATCCTCCCACCAAAGTTCATATGTTAGAAGCTTGGTCCCCTGGCTGGTGGTATTGACAGGTGGCAGGACTTTTAAGAGTTAGGTCACATGAGTCTGAGAGCTCAGCCTTTTCCTCTTCTTGTTTCCTAGCTCATAAAATGAGCTAGTTTTGTTCCACCATACATTCCCTTCAGGATGTGATATGTCACTAGAGACAACTAAATCTTCCTAATGGTAGATAAGAAAGGTTTCCTGTCCAAAATCCCAACTGAAGCAGGAATCTCTAGACTCTCAGACTTTTCCTGTTGTCTTAGTTAGGGTTTCTGTTGCCATGATAAAATACCATGACCAAAAGCAACTTGGGGTGGGGGTATTTCAGCTTACACTTCCACAGAACAGTCCATCATCCAGGAAATTCAGAACAGGAACTTGAAACAGATACCTGGAGGCAGAAGCTGATGTAGAGGCCATGGCGGGGGGGGGGGGGGGGGGGGAGGTGGGGGGGAGGTGTCCTACTTACTGGCTTACTCTTCAGGACTTGCTCAGCCTACTTTCTTATCACACCCAGGACCATCAGCCCAGGGACAGCACCACCCATAGTTAGTAATGAAAAATGCACTACAGGCTTGCCCATAAACCAATCTTGTGAGAGCATTTCCTCAATTGATGTTCCCTCTTCTACAATAACTCTAAATTGTATCAAGTGGACATAAAAGTAGTACATCTGTCAATGACGAACACCTGGAAAAGCATAGCACATTGTCTTGAGAGATGTGCTTTGCTACTAGACCACATGTCCCTCTGTAAAATACTTTCATTCATGGATCTATGAATGCCAACATCTGTCTCTTGAGCCCTAAACATGTTACTATTTATAGAAATCTCAGAAATATAGAGATCATTGCAAGCCTTAGTACTTACTGAGAATATTTTTTAGATGAAAAGCTCAAACCAACCTCTGACTTTAAAATAAACACAAACACACACACACACACACACACACACACACACACACACACACACACACTACTCTGTGTGTGTTTGTGTGTCCTTGTGTTGAATGCAGAAGATGTACTCTTGCAATATTCATGAAAAAGAGTCCTCTTGTGCCTTCTGAAGCTGTCCCGACTCATTACCGATGTGAACACTTCCATTGGTAGACAATATTGGCCAGCCCTCACAAGTATCCCCCTCCTCTCTTATCTATCCTCTCTCTTCTGTTTCCCCACACCCTACACTTTCCTTCCTTTTCTTTCTGTTTGGTATTTTTTGACATGGGGTCTTCATATATAATCTAGGATAAACTGAATAATCTCACAACACTCCCAACTCAGTGTCTAGATTACTAGGATTATAACATGGCCAGCCCTGACAAACATTCTTCAAATTCACAGCCTTCATGAAACCAGTTCTCCTTATAACCACATGATGCTCAAGTTCCTTCTAGCAACATCCTTTTCCCTAACAGTGCTCCTCTGGGCAATGTCTAACTTCAAAATTTAACCCAATGTGGTAGTTTAAATGAAAATGGCCCCAGAGGCTCATAGGGAATCTCACTATTAAGAGGTGTTGGAGTAGGTGTGGCTTTGTTGGAGGAGGTGTGCCACTAGAGGGTGGGCTTTGAGGTCTCAGAAGCTCAAGCCTGCCCTATTGTGTCACTGTCTCTTCCTGCTGCCTGCAGATTCAGATGTGAAGCTCTCAGCTTCTCTAGTACCATGTCTGCCTGCATGCCACCATGCTTTCCATCATAATGATAATACAAGACTAAACCTCTGAATCTGTAAAACAGCCCCAGTTAAATGTTTTCCTATATAAGAATTGCTATGGTCATGGTGCCTCTTCACAGCAATAGAAACCCCAACTAAGATACCCCTGGACTTCATGAATCCTGTTGGTACATGCAAAAAAGGGAACAAAAATGGGCTTGCCAACTCAGACTAGGTCTGTTAAGATTCCAAGCCCGTTTACCATCAACTCTTTTATTAAACAAACTCCCCTCCATATATTCTTTTGTCAACTTAGTAACAGACCTGGAATTTGTCCTTATTATATTTCATTTGTTTACTGTCAATTATTTAAGGTATTTTTAAATGTAACAAAAACTTCTATAACACACCTTAGATATAAGACAAATATTAAATCATTCAGTCTTCATAGCAACTCCACAAAGGAGGCACTGATGTTCTCAAAATTTTGCAGGGCAAAGAGATTGCTAAAATTCAAGATTTCTTATCAAGAAACAGACAAAATGAAAAGACCAGTATCATAAACCTTCTCCAAAGCACCAAATCATCTCTCTCTCTCTCTCCCCCTCCATATCTCTCTCTTTCTCTCAGTGTGTGTGCCACATGTTATCCATGGATGTTGTTTCTCTAATGCTATCCACCTTGGTTTTTGAGACAGGCTTCTTAGTGGCCTGAAATTTGGCAAGTGGGCTAGGTCAGCTACCCAGTGAGTTTCAGAGATCTGCCTAGCCCCAGCACTGGGATTACAAGTACACACTAGCAAACCAGACTGTTTTTACATGGTTTCTGGGGATGGAATTCAACTCAGTCTTCATATTTTCATGACAATCACTTTACCAACTGAGTCATCTTCCCAGCCTAAAACATGTTTGTTTAATGACCAACAGCGCCCATAGGAAGCTGGTTGAATTCTGACTCTATTATCCCATATATTTGCCACCCTGCCTACCTTATGTCAGATACAAATCTGAAAGGTATGTCTTCCCTTTTCAAGAATGGAAAGGAAAATTGGGGATTATGAGGCCAAGGGAGAACAAATCAGAAGAAAAGACATAAAAATCCAACCCATGGTGCATCAATAATAATTGGCCTTTCTTCTGCAAGCCTGCAGCTCCCTCCTGAAGTACTGAGGACCATCACTGTCCTAAAGTGTTTGGTATAAGGTCATCTACAGTAGTAGATGGTAACTATATCTATCTCTCTCACGGACATTACTCAAAATCTGAAAGTAGTTTTGGGTGTTACAAACAGAATGAGGCGTTGGGGAGGCACAATGCTATGCATCTGAAAGGAGGGGGACCAAGGTTACTGCTGTACATTTGCCAGCCCAAAGGGCATGCTGTGTCAAAGCTGAGAAAACACAGTCTAAAGGGCATAATACTGGCAGGGGAGGCAACATAGGATGTAAAGTACTTACTCTGCAAGCATAAAGTTTTGAGTTTGGATCCCTAGAATGCATGTGAAATCTGGGTGTAGTGATGTACATATGTATTCTCAATGCTAAGGAGGTGGAGACCAGAGAATTCTTGGGGCTTGCTGGAGCCAGTTTAGCCAAAATGGTGAGCTCTAGATTCAATGAGAGACTGTGTCACTAAAAACAAGATAGAGAAGGATTGAGGAATACAACCAATGCTGACATCTGGCCTCAACATTCCTTAACATGCCCATGTATGGGCATGAACACACACACACACACACACACACACACACACACACACACACACAACACACATGTACATACGTACATACATACACATGCATGCACACACACACACACACACATGCACATACAACATACATACATAAATAATGTGATGTAAGTTCTAAAATAAGACTATAGTAACTTTTGAGATAGTAGACCAATAGAAAAGTAGGTTCATATGAATTCACAAAGTTATGTTTTCACAGAAATTTTGCATGCTGGCAAGAAGAAAAGGTGAATGAGTTAGAATTAAGTGGTATGTCTTCCAGGCTTCTCCATGTACTATTGTCTGAAACAGTGGCTTTCCATTCTACACTGCCATAAGCTGCAGCTTTACTATTTCCCAAATACACAGATGAGTTAAAATGTTTTCAATGCCAGTAGTATATTCCAAATGTTCAGTGTTAATGACTGGTTAAGCATGTTGTACAATTAGCACTTCAAAGCACCAGCTACTCCCCAGGTTCACTGGTTTGCATTTTGATTATCATGCTTTTATATAAACCAACTTCTGGCCTTTTTTCATTGTCAAGTACGCCTCACACATTCTTTATACTATGTGTTTCCTTAGTGTCTTAGTTACTCTTCTATTACTGTGAAGAGACACCATGACCAAGGCAGCTTATAAAGAAAGTATTTAATCAGGGACTTACAGTTTCAGAGTGTTAATCCATGATCATCATGAGGAGAATCATGGTGGCAGACAGGCACTTGAGCAGTAGCAGAGAGCTTATATACAGTTCCCAGGGAGGAGGCAGAGAAAGAGCAAGGCTGAGTGTAGCACTGGCTTTACTCACCCTCAATGACACACCTCCTCCAACAAAACTACACCTCCTAATGCTTCCCAAATGGTCTTCCAGCTGTGAACCAAACATTTAAATATATGAGCCTATGGGGGCCATTCTCATTTAAACTACCACAGTTCATTAATATAGATAGATAGAGATGGATAGACAGACAATATATATATATATATATATATATATATATATATATATATATGTATGTATGTATATATATATATATATACATATATCTCAGTACATTCAAGGTTTACTTAATTACAAACATAGCATACAGAAGTTCACAATGCAATGATGATTACTTTTGAATCATTTGATATTAACTATTATAATGACTATAAGAAAAAAGTTGTTTCTTATAACTTTCTCTTCAAAATTTAGTGGTTAAAATGATGTGAGTATCTCCAGAAATGTCTTCAGTTCTCTGACCAAGAATGGTAGAAGGGAACTCTGGTTTCTTATCTCCTCCTCCTCAATGAGCACCCTCTCCTAAAGGCTATATGTGAGAATGGGGTCTAGCACTCCAGCCTAGACATTGATCCCCCAGGTGAACAGCTTTGGAACTGGATCTCTAGATCTCCAATTTCAGCACGTCTCCTGAATGAATTTAGGATTACCTCTTTGGAGGGGGAAAATGCCACAGTAAAGAATGGCATCTATCTATAGGTGGAGACATACCATTCTTCCCTTATGAGTTTATCCAGTTAGGCAGGTCCATGACTTGGCTAAGGGACCATCCTTGGGAAGGTATGCTGACCTTAAGTTGTGCAGAAGAGATGTGTGGAATAATTATCTCCTTAATAAGATATTGTACTTTTCCTTCCAAAAATCCCCAGTCCAGACAGCTGCCTCTACAAAGGGAGCAGCCATGATGTTCAGCTGGATCTACCAACCTGACTCAAAGAGTTACAACTTACCCTTTTTTTCTGTCTCTGTCTCAGATAGCAACTGGAACCTAAATATGCCTTTTCTGGTACTTCCAGCTCCCTTACTCTTCCTCCCTGCCACACAGCTATTTGCCATCATGTGGCTCAGCTTTAAGACATTTGTTTGTTTGTTTTTGCTTCTCCCAGTCTCTCCTCCTCAGGGTAATGGCAGAGATCTACAGCTTACCTGCTCTGTGGTGTTTTTCTTTTAAACTCCACTAAGATTGTCCTTGAGGTTAAATTTTTACCAAGAAAATGACTTGAGTAGTGCAATGGTGGACAGATTACTTCCTTGTCTCATTGCTGTGGCAAAGCATCTGACGAAAGCAACTTAGGAAACGTTTATTTTGGATCACCATTTGAGGAGATGCAATCCATCATGATGAGGAGGTATGGCAGCAGAAACAGGAGGCTGCCGAATCCAATTGCACAGTCAGGAAACAGAGCAGACAAAGGAGAGAGTCAGTCTAAAAAGCCTGAAGGTCCATCCCCAGTGACCTTTTCACTCCAGTGGGGCTCCAACTCTTAAAGTTTCCATAAATAACCTTCCCACACATTTGGGGAGGTGGACATGACATGGACTGGAGTATTCCCTGGAGCTGGCAGGCCTGCAAGCATAGCCAAACCCAGGAGACCCTGTCTCAGAAATGTAAGGTGGAGAGCACTAGAGGAAGACACCTGACAGCAACTTCTGGCCATCTTGTGTGTCCTCCTGCACATGCATAGGCACCACACATGCAGAGTGGATTATAAACATCATATCCTTTGTCCCTAAATAGTCCATATTCTATTTACTAGTAATACCACAATAGTGAGGCTGAAGACACTTCATATGAACAGTGTCTGATGTACACCTCATAGTCACCTTCATTATCTTCCCTAATAACATTTTCCAAAACTCTTTCTAGAATCTCTGCTCAGGATACCTTGGTTTACATGACATTTAACTTTCATGGTGTTGGGTATTTTTTCACCGTCAATGACACCAGCATTTTCAGGAAATACAGGCCTGCTGTATAGGGGTTTGTAGTTATTTGATTATTTCTAAAAAGATTTATTTTTATTTTATGTGTATTAGTATTTTGCCTGTGCATGTATACATGTGCACCATGTATGTGCAATACCAGAGGAGGCCATAAGAGGATGTTGAACCCTGGAACAGACAGTTGTGAGCCACCCTGGTCCTGTGAGTAATAGGAATCAAACCCAGGTCCTATACAAGAGCAGCAAGTACTCTTAGCCACTGAGCCATCTCTCCTATCCCTAAGATGGAATCTTGCTATAAACCTAGTCTGTCCTGAACCTCACTACACACCCCCAGACCAGGCCTGTTGCTGTCCAATATGCTCTCAGTTTGAACTAGCATCATGGTTCTTCATTCTGTCCAGGGGTTAACACCAGAGAAGTGAACTTTTCCTTCCTGTGAAGTGGTTCATTGTGTTCACTGCTGGTGTTGAAAAGAAATACTGACTTTCTTCTCCGTTCACTGCACAAAGTTCCCTTCATGCATGTATTGTCTGCAGAGACACCCATTGGCTGCATAAATAAGAGAAACACTTGTGTGCCATAGCTTCTTCCAAAGATCTATGTCTCTATTACGTTTCTGTCTAACTTCACAGATCGTGGTGGGTCCTGACCATTTATTTCCATCTTCCTTGGACAAAACAGGAAGGAAACAGCAGAACAACACAGATGGCTGCCAGCACACTGATGAGAGCAGCCGAGGACAGGGCTTTGAAAATACTCGGCTCACTCAATTTTCTATAGGAAACACTGCCTTTCTCCAACAGGCTGAAAGCAATTGAGCTCATGGGGTATTTTTAGAAATCTATTATTTTGGCTTATTTATGAAAGCAGATTGGCTGCCGCGCTGGAATATGCATTAAACAAGGCATTACCAGCCTCAAATTCAGAGCCAGCTGAACTGAAGACAAGAAACAAAGTCTTCTTGCCGGCACACTGTCATTTTGCAAAGCGCTACCAGAGAAGGTGGAAACTATGGAGTGGTTTGGCCCTGCTTCCCCAGCCCAATGTGGCTGGCCTGCAATGGTTGCTTGTGATTCATTTGTTCCCATGAGTACCCCATACCCATTGCTTAACTACCTTCAGGATAAGAATTTGTACAGCTTATAGCAAAAAAACATTTTCTGCAGTCTTGGGACCCTTCATGCTGTTTTTGGTGTCACCCTATGAAGGAGTTCAGAATAATTTGTCATGTCTAAAAATTATCACAGGGATACTCCCTAGTAGGAGAATTAGCAAAGTTCTCATAAAGGAGTTGAATACACCAAAGTTTGTAAGTATGTATGGGGGATGTGGTATCTGTATGGTGTGTACATATGAGCACAAAAGTAGAGCAGACATTGCATTTTCTCCTCTATCACCCTCTGTCTCACTGAACTGAAAGCTACCTAACTAGCAACCTCTTGGGTTCTACTTGCCATCACCCTCCACATGTAATGTAGGAGTTAGAGGAATGTCTAGACATGCCCATCTTTTCATGTGGGTGCTGGGAATTTGACCTAAGTTCCTCGTGTTTGCAGCACAAGTGCTCTTACCCACTGAGCCATCTCCCCAGCCCTTTCCATTGAGGTTTTTTTTGTTCTGAGAATTTTTCCTTGATTCTTACAAACTTCTCCATAAAGACCTCTAGAGTCTCAGCAACAGTTTCCAGATGGATTGTTATCATGGCTTTCTATTGCTGTCCTTCTAGTTCCTAACAGTGTTGGATACATTGTGTGTGTGTGTGTGTGTGTGTGTGTGTGTGTGTGTGTGTGTGTGTGTGTGTGTAGAAAGAGAGTGTGTGTGCATGTACAAGTACGTGAGCTTCAGATATTCTCCTGTCTCTGTCCCTCTTTGCCAGCACTAAGATTGCAGGTGCTTACCACCATAACCTGATTTTTATGCAGTTGCTGTGGATCCAAACTCAAGTCCTCACTCTTGCTTTTGGACACTAAATCATCTACCCAGCCTGAATACATTGTAACTTTTTATCAGTAAATATTGTTAAATGAATACACAAATGGATAAATGTCTTATTCTGCACTCAAACAGAATTATTTGGGTCACTTAAATTACAGCTTTGTTATTATACTGCAGGAAGCACCCTGGTGCCCCTTCTATCAACATAGTGTTTTTTTCTGCAGTCAACACTGGATAATGTAAGCAAGACATTCACCATGCTCTCTGGACAGTGTGGAATTTAATTTGTGCATGCAAGACAGAAAGACATTGGCTGAATTACCGATCAGTGACAGTATATCACTGGAGTATATCATCTGCTGCTGCAGTGTAACAAGCAATCTGGAAACGTCAGAATGACACAGCAACAAACATTGATTTAGTCACAAGTCTGGAGTTTCAGGGAAGTGAAGGAAAAGATTGCCTGGTGTACAATGGATCCATTTATTTGACTTTGCTAATTTCAGCTGGGTATGTTTGAAAGGCTGGGAGTCAGCTAGCTCTAGCTGCATCTGCAAACATCCCATTGGCCTAAAGAAGTTATACATATGGCCAAGTGCCAACACCAACAGCATGGACTAATATATCCTCATGACAAAAGGAAAGTAGTAATAAAATATGTTAAATTATCTAACCAGTAACTAAAACTGGCTCTATGAATTGTGAACTGTGGAAGTACACTTAATTCTCCCAAAATGTGTGTCTTCTATCTCTAGCCAGAATAACCTCTCTTAATTTCCTTACTCCTTATTCAATAAACACATCCCTATTAAATGGCAAAGTAACTGATACTATTTCCACTTTCATATCTCAAAAGCATCTCCAGACTCTAGAATCCCGGATACACGACACACTGAGCCTCCAGATACCGCCACAGCCCCTGCAATTCCCCACAACACCGAGTCCTCCAGATACTGCCATAAGCCCTGCAATTCCCCCCAGTAAACCTGATGAAATTTACAAGTTATTTGTATCTCAGAATTATTTCTATAAGAGGAAACACTGTCCGTGTTCTCTGTGTCATTCAATAAATGTGTGCTGGATGAATGATTAGGATATATAGGTTATATATTAGGATATATAACCTCATCTTTGGTAAAGAATGAGTAGCAATTATGCTCAATATTCCCCATCTACTGGACTTTTCTTTTACCTCATTGTTTTTCTTCTGTAAAAAATAAAAACAAAATGCAGAGATGATGGCTCAGTTGGTCAAGTACTGCCACCCAAGCATGAAGACCTGAGGCCAGATCCCTAGTGCGATTCCTAAATTCCACTACCACTTCCATACAGGAGCACATGCATGTCTGCAACCATACTAGCAAATACATTCAACACATAACACAACTAAACATTTCACACTGCAGCTGTAGATTTCATATGAAATAGTGGATTTCTTCCTTCTCGAGCCAATATATAACAAAATATCTGGAGATATATATAGATATATATAGATATATATAGATATATATATATAAAATAAAAATTTAAAAATGAAAATAAATGTATCAGCATGACTCCGAACTTCCTTTGTGAAAGTATTTTTTTCATATGAAATATTCTGATTATTGTTTCCTCTCTCCTCCTCTGGCCCCTCACATTGCCTCGCACTCTCTCTCCCCTTTCATCCAGATCCACAACCTTGCTCTCTCTCATTAGAAAACAAACAGGCAGCTAAGGAATAATAATAAAGTGAGATAAAACAAAAAACAAATGAGAATGGAACAAAACAAACAAACAGAAGAAGTAGAGCCAAAGAAAAGGCTCAACAAATGTATTCAGATTCAGAAACACATACATTCACACTATAGAAATGCCATAAAAACTCAAAACTAGAAACCATAAAATATACACAAAGGGCCAGGCGGTGGTGGCGCACACCTTTAACCTCAGCACTCGGGAGGCAGAGGCAGGCAGATCTCTGTGAGTTCGAGGCCAACCTGGGCTACAAAATGAGTTCTAGGAAAGGCACAAAGCTACACAGAGAAATCCTGTCATGAAAAAACAAAAAAACAGAAAAATAAATAAATAAAACAAAACAAAACACAAAGGAGCTGCAAAGGGAAAAGAAGCATGACTTAACATTATGAAATAAAAGAATCTCTAAAGCTGCCACTGAGTTCATTTTGTGTTGACCCTCTACTGCTAGACATGGGGCCTACCCTTAAGAGTAGTTTGTTTCCCCCGTGAGACTCCCTTGGATAAAACTAATTTTTTTTATTTGCAAGTGGCTATGAATTGGAGATAGCATCTAGGTAAGTGATGGGGGCAGGGGTGTATGTCCACTTCTCCTTTCAGTTTAGGACCCTATGTGGTACAGACCCCTGAAGACCCTTTGCATGCTGCCTCAGTCTCTGTGAGTTCATGTGAGCTTTGCTCGTGTTATTTCAGAGGGCTCTGTTTTCTTCCTGTCATCCAGCCCCTCTTGCTCTTACATTCTTTCTGTCAACAGTAGGATGCCTAAGAAGTCTAGCATTAAAGGAAATTAACTAAAGGGATGGATCTGTGGCTTAGTTGGTGAAGTACTTGTCTAGCATTCATTCATGTAGTCCTGGATTTAATCCCCAGCATCATAAAAACAAGGTGAGGTGGCACAAGCCTGCGATTACAGCATTGGAAGGTAGAAGCAAGAGGATTAGAAGTTCACCACCAGCCTCCACTACAGAAAAACTTCAAGGCCAGCCCAGACAACATAATATCCTTTCTCAAAACAAAATAAATAAAAGTAAAAAAAGACAATTAATTGATATGGTGTGTATGTGCCATGCTATCCTATATAGTAGGCACTAACCACAAATGGCTATTGAGTTATCCAAATGTGACAAGTCTGAGCTGACATAGATTTTTTTTAAAGCACACTTATTTTAAAAACTTTATTTTAAAATGTAGAGTATTTTAATATAACAGCCAATATTGAAGTGATACATTGGAACAATGAGTTAAATAAAATACAGTGGTAAATAACTGTGGTTGTAGTGCTGGGGATTGATCCTAAGGTCTTATACATGCTAGGTCAGCACTCTACCACTGAGCCACCTATAACCAGCTCTTTAAAACTGTTTCTCTTCCTTTTTATTTTTTAAATGTCTACTACATATACAACTAGAACGGCTAGCATGTATTTGGGTTTTGACAGCACCAAGCACTTGTTATTGAGCTATTTTCTTCCAATTAAAACATTCCTTCCTTGAGGGAAGAGGGAGGCTCATAAGACTTAAAACACAAACAAAACTTACAAGGTCCAAGAAGTAAATGAAATTTACAAGGTTCATAAGACCTCTCCCCTGTTATATAAGCTGTAACAATACTGTGAGAGGATACTTTCAGATTTGCGCAGCCATCTACTTGTCTCACAGGGAGCTCTAAGGATGCAGTTTTCCTGAGTTGTCTCCTATGCTGTGCTGGGTTTTCTCTGTGATGCAGCTATCTTTGAGTCATCCATGCTCTTGTAAGTAAATTCATGGGTTCACTAATCTAGTCTTAGGTCTGTAGTGGATGACCCTATCTGGGCTGAAGGGACTCATGTTCATATCTTCCCAGGAAGTCATATGACAGCTTTCCTCCTGCTTCTTGTCTTTGCACTATCTGTACCTACATGTAACCTACGCTTCAGTAAGTGCTTCTCACCAGGCAAAAAATCACCAGCCTGCTATAATCACAGGAGCTGAGTAAAAACACTGAATGATTTAATCAAATTAGGGATACAGGGCTGGAGAGATGGCTCAGAGGTTAAGAGCACTGACTGCTCTTCCAGAGGTCCTGAGTTCAATTCCCAGTACCCACATGGTGGCTCACAACCATGTGTAATGAGATCTGGCACCCTCTTCTGTGTACATAACAAATAAATAAATCTTTTTTAAAAAATGTACCTTGCCGGGTGGTGGTGGCACACACCTTTAATTCCAGCACTCAGGAGGGAGAGCCAGGCAGATCTCTGTGAGTTTGAGGCCAGCCTGGGCTACCAAGTGAGTTCCAGGAAAAAGGTGCAAAGCTACACAGAGAAACCCTGTCTCGGAAAAAAAATCACCTTTGGGGGGAAAAAAGAATAAATAAATGATTAGGAAATTTAAAAAAAAATTAGGGATACAGGAGGTGAAAGTTCAGCTCCCCTTTTATGTCTATATAATTAGGTGTAATAATTCATAGACATGAAATACAGAATGCCATTAATGTATTTATTTAATGACAAAATCATTAGGAGTTAATTTTTTGCAAGACATCCCCACAGACCAACAGACTAAATGGCTGAAAAGTTTAAAAAGAGAAAAACAAAAAGGGGGGGGGGGTTTAAAGGCAGGCAAATATTTCTAAAGAGAAGTAAGTAAAGTATCATCATTGGAAGGCCTTTTGTATTTAAAATATTTAAGTAGTATTAAATTAATTATGCAAAATAATGGGTCTCATGATATTTGACACATGTATATATGTGTATGAGTGTATATATGTGTGTATATACACACATATAAAACATGCTGACGATGTTTACCCTTTTGTGTGGATTAAAAAGAATGCATGCACCTCAGAAGAGCAGACCAAATGTCAAATGCATCACACATCAAACTAAATACCACATCATTCTGTAAAGTGTTTGTTATACAACCAAAATGACTTGACTTTGGGTCCCCAACATCACATAGCAAGGAAGACACCTTGACATGTGCCTATAATCTCAGCACTAGGGAGGCAGTGGCAGACAGATCCCTGTTGCTCACTGGCCAGTCAAACTAACCAAATCCCTGAGCTCCAGGTTCTGTAAAAAACCAGAGCAAGAAATAAAGAAAGAGAGAGAGAGAGAGAGAGGGAGGGAGGGAGGGAGGGAGGGAGGGAGGGAGGAAGGAAGGAAGGAAGGAAGGAAGGAAGGAAGGAAGGAAGGAAGGAAGAGAGAGAAAAAGATGGATGGATGGATGGATGGATGGATGGATGGATGGATGGATGGATGGATGGATAGTAGATAGAAGATAGCTAGATAGATGATAGATAGATAGATAGATAGATAGATAGATAGATAGATAGATAGACAGATAATGTGAAGAAGCTAGAATGATAGGTCAGCAGTTAAAAACACTGGCTGCTCTTCCAGAAGACCTGGGTTCAATTCCCAACACCCACATGGGGCTCACAACCATCTGTAACTCCAAGTCCAAGGAACTGACCCCATCTTCTGTCCTCTGTGAGCACTGCATATATATTTGTGACACACAAATATACATGCAGACAAAACAACCATATTGTAAAATAAAATATATTTTTAAAGGTAGAGAATAAATACACCCAGTGTCTACCTCTGAATGCCACAAACACATACATACACATGTACATACACCCACATGAACATGCACATACAGCAAACATACCATCATATATTCATACACACAGTTAAGTGTACAGGCAATAGTATCTTGAGGACTAAGTTACCTAATTCCAACATGATAACCACTAAGGACATGTTAAATACTGTGTTTAAAAAGCACCATATTCCCTGATGACAGACATTAAGGCCAGCCCTAGAGCTTTTTCACTGCATGCACTAGATAATTCAATTGTGATGAGTGTGAGAGAAAGTGTGTCACTCTGGGTAAAAGTGATGAAAACCAGAGACACTGGCAGAAATAATGGGGTTTCTGGGTACTGTTAATCACTGGCTTTTGGTGTAACATTTCAGAGTAGGACCCCAATTTTTATGTGAAACAGAAATGTGCAATCTCTAGTGTTTTCTTCATAAAAGTACAAACAGGGAAAGAAAATAAAACTTTTAAAACTCATTTTGGAAAATCTAAAGACATTAGAACCTCAGACTGTGGTGTATGAAATGAATGGAAACGTAGTGGGAGGTGGACCAGGGTGGACTCAGGAAAAGATAGTTGGGAGCAAACACATCAGGGATTGTGAACCAGCTGGAGTTTGGCAGAGAGCAAACAAAACCATGTGTCTCAATGACAACAACCAGGGCAAGAGGTAATCATTGGGATCATTTGTTTCTAAGCATATAAGTAAGGCTAAACGGGTTACAGAAGGTGATTCTTAACCACAAGTAGGAAAACTGAAATTAACCCAAGAGTCTCATGGAAAACTCATATTTGTGATAATTGATCTGTCTGTGGCTGTTGGAAAGGATGAAGTTAAGTGTCAACAAAGAAATGTTTTATATTTTCATGTTTGTGTTGTATCTATGTTCGTGTGTGTGTGTGTGTGTGTGTGTGTGTGTGTGTGTGTGTGTGTGTGTGCAGGCTTGCACACGTGCATCCAGATACACATGATTTGGGACAGGTTGCATGTGAGTGATCTAAAGCTAAAGAACATCCTCAATGTTGTTCCTCAGGAGCCATTCACCTTAATTTTTGAGATAACATCTCTCATTAGCATGGACTTTACCAATTAGGTTAGGCTCTGTGGCCAGTGAGCCCAGGGAGTTTCTTGTGTTCACCTCCCCAGTGCTGACATTAGAAACATGCACCTACATGTGGGTATTGGGGCTCAAACTAAGGTTTTCATGCTTACACAGCAGCCTTATGGGTTGTGTCACCTCCTCTTTCAGCAAAGAAATTATACACACCAGCCACTACCATTGATCGAAAAAAAAAAAAAGCTACATACTACATACATTAAATTATCAGTCAAAGGAAAATTCTGGATACCTTGGCATCATGGAAATTTTCCTTTTCCCAATAAAAACAATTCAGAAATACAACAAAAATTACATACATGTAGATGAATGCAAAAATCAATAGCTTGTTCAAGGGTGTTGGAAGGAAATAACAGTGGGTAGATGTTATGCTTTGAATAAGCAGTGCCCTCCACAGTGCCACATATTTAACCACTGGTCCCCATCAGGTGACATTGTTTGGCGGGGGAGAGCATTGCTGAAAGAATAAATAAATGAAATTTCCAAAGAATAAATAAAAATAATATTTTAAAATTCAGTATCTTTATTACATGGGAACAAGTTTAAAAGCATAATCAAAATGAAGATATCATGTAAAACAGTAATAATAAAATAATGGCAACAACACTCTATCTTGATAAGAACTTGACTTGCACAGTGACTCACAAGGCATAAAACAACTGGATATGCAATTTCACTATCTATTAAGTTTGGCTCAAAATAAAAATAAAATACTCTAAGTAAGTACTAAGCACTAGTTAATGACACACAAGCTGAATTATTTACAATTTACACTGAAAGGCATCAAAACTAAGATGGATCCAAATAAAAAGATAAACATTTGGCGAGTGTTTTTTTTGTTTGTTTGTTTGTTTGTTTGTTTGTTTGTTTGTTTTTAACAAATGACTAATAAAATGTTGTTGGTAGAATGTAGGTAACACTGTAAAATTCTCTCCGCGTTTCCAGATGCTGTGAATTCCTCAGAAAATATGTTGGGAAAAGTCAGAAGAAAGTAAAATGGTAATAAAGACAAGCATGACTTTATGTAGGGTTAGGAAACAGAAGGGCAGGGGAGATGGTTCCACAGATGGACATCTGGGCTTGATAACCAGGACAAAAGTTCATCTTTGTGCAATCTCCACACTGAAGAGGCAGCAACAGGCAGGTCCCTGGACTTTCTGGCCACAGTCTCACTAAATCAGCAAGTTCCATGTTCAGTGAGAGACCCTGTCCCAAAACACCAAGTGGAGAGCAATAAAGGAAGAGCTGATTTCAACAACTGGACCCACATGCACACGTTCTGGGGAGCACACTGGCACATGCATAAGCACATACTCAGAGAGCATGTATACACAAAGAAAAAGGAGAATGTTACCATTTAGCCTGTGTACAAAGGAAGGTTAACAGAACAGAGTAGAAAATGTAAAAGTAGAACATCCCATATCATGAAATATATATCTTTAGTATATCTTACTGGTAAAAACTCAGATGACAAGCAAAAAAGATATGTTATTCAATGTTGTTGAGACAAGTGGCTTGCTTTCAGGAATAATATGTTTGGTTTCCTCTTTTACACCATGATAACTTTCTATTTTTGATTTTCAGTGTGTGGGAGGTACACATACAATAGGGAGCGTGCATGTGTAGAGCTTAAAGAGAACCTGTGAGACTTGTTTCCCTCCTTCCACATTCAAATAATATCTAATACACATATTTAAATGTATTTGAAAGTGGCTCTGAGGCCAAGAAGATGGCTCATCAGTAAAGGCACTTGGTACACAAGCCTGACAGTTGTTGTTTACCACAAAGTAACTTTAGAATACATTTAAATGTTTGTCAATATGTACAAAGAACTAAAAGACAGCACAGAAAAATTCTTTTAACACCAGCAAAGTGTGTGACAATTAGGATCCAAACTCAAGGAAGACTAAAAGACAGATTAATTCACCCTCATGACAGAATTTATCATGGGAAATAACAAGGAGAAAATACAAAAGACACACATCAAAGTACAAGAAAGCTGCCCTATGTCACATAGTGAATTCTTCCAATGACTGCATTGCTCATGCCTATATAGTATCATCAAGTCAACTAGAGAGGGGTACACAGGAAACATTGTGAGCAGAAAACCCATAGGAAAAGGTAAGTAGTTTTTCACACACACCCCGCAACAAAAAGCAATCCAACTTAATACACACACACACACACACACACACACACACACACACAAAAAAAAAAAAAAAAAAAAACCACCACTTCCATCCTGATATGGTTACAATTTGCATCTCTCTCAGATGTGAGAAGAGCTGTGGTGTATAATTCACTTTACAAATAAAAGGAGAAAGAAAACATACATATATAAACAACACCAAAAAAAAAAAAAAACCTTTCTGCAGATATTTTCAAAGGCTTTGGGAAGGAGAACAAGAAGTAATAAGAGGTGAAAGACATCTTTTGTCCTGTTTGAATTTTGAGTCATGTAAATGGACTCCCTACTAAACACTTAGGCTTTACAAAGCTTACAAAGACAGCAAGGCAGGAGGCAGCCTGAGTTCTTGGCCAGCCCTGCTGCTCATTAGCTCAGTGAACTTGCCTGATCTCTCAAAATCACTGACTATTATGGCTGAAAAGAATCTCATAAACACTCTCATCCCACACTGTGGTTTTATAGACTAGGAAACAGAAGCACAAAATAAACTTTGTCATGCCCAATGTCACCAGCAATCTTCTCATAGCAGAACCAGCAAGAGCTATCATGGGTCATTTTGTTCTTATATAACGTGGAAAGGCTGCCACACAAAGAAGACATGGCAAGCCTCAGACACAAAAAAGCAAATGCTTACAAGTAGAAAACTGACAAAGGACATGTTCCAGATTGTATAAAGAGCATTCAAAACTTACCCGTAAGAAAGAAAGCAGCAGCTGGCAAGATGGCTCAGTGGGTAATGGTGATTGCTCCCAATCCTGATGACCTGACTGCTGGCCTCAGAATTCACATGGTGGAAGGAGAGAACTGACTCATGAAAAAAGAGAGATAGAGAGATAGACAGACAGATAGATAAATGTAACAAAATTATTTGTGAAAAGAAAAAAAAGCACCTAAAATCAGACTTAAGATCCTTAGTAACCAGAGGGGGGAAAAACCACACTGAAATACCACTGTTCAATAATACATTGGCTAATTTTTTTAAACTGACAATACCCAATATTGGGAAGGATATAAAGGATTGCACACTCATAGTTGGCTAACACACAGAACCTAAAATGATACAACCACTTTATGAAATTTTTGGTTTTTTGTAACGTTAAATAAATGAATAGGCAAAATTTTCCATACAACCCATAGGGCCACTCTTAAGTATTTGCCTGAAACAGATAAACACATTAAACAAAAACTGTCCATACACAGTACTTGTAGTCATCTGATTCCTGTCCTTCAGAAATCTAGGAGTGACTCCAGTTTTTCAAATACAATGAATCTATGCAATATAATAGTATGCAGCCACAAAAGGAAAATCTACTGATATAGGCAAGGACCAGGGTAGACCCCACAGGTATACAGAAGAATACTTATAAATTAACCCAAGGGTCCGACATTCTGGAAAAGGTAGACTTACAGGAATAGAAAATTAATCAGTGAAAAGGAAGTTAAATAAAATGGGAAAGAAAAGTTTTGGAAAGTGTCAGAATTTAGAGGATATGGTGACACATGTCCCAAGTTACACTTGTCAAACCCTAAAGAGTTATGTATCATAGAGAACATTCCTTTTTACTTTTTATTCATCTATTTATTTTACATCCCTGCTGCAGCCTCCCCTCAAGCCTCCCCTCCCAATCCCTCTTCCAAATTTCCTCTCTCTTCCATCCCCAATCCCCTCCTCTTCCATCCATGCAGGAAAAGTCAGGTCTTCTGTGAGTATCAACAAAACATGGCATATCACATTGCAGTAAGACTAAGCACCTCCCCATGTATTAAGGTTGGGCAAGGTGACCCAGCATGAGAACTAGGGTCCCAAAAGTCAGTAAAAGAGTCAGAGACACACCCTGCTCCCACTGTTAGGAGTCCTACAAGAAGACCAAGCTTCACAACTGTTTAGTCTCTGTGAGCTCCTATGAGCCCAAGTTAGTTGATTTTGTGAGCCTTCCTGTGGTGTCCTCAACTCACACAGAGAACATATTTTTTTTAAAAAAAAAATTAGATTTATTTATCTACATGTGTGTATGTCTGCCTGAGTGTATGTATGTGCACCATGTGTGTGCAGATGCCTGCAAAGGCCAGAAGAGGGTATCAGATCCCTGGAGCCAGAGTTATAGACATTGCCCTATGTGAGTGTTGGAAAGCAAACACAAGTCCTCTGAAAGAGGAGCAAGCATTCTTAACTACTAAGTAATCTCTCTAGCCCCACAGAGCAGATTTTATCATATGTGAATTTAAGTTTTCCAATTTTGTGTGTATGTAATTTATAAAGAATGTATATATGGAAATCATCAACATAGTAAGGAGACAGCCCGTCCTAAAAGAATGTGTGTATGTAAATCATCAACAGAGAAGAGTGACAGCCTGCCATAAAAATGGATTTTCCATATAACCCATCTCTACCATTCTGAGGTATCAAGATATCACAGAGACACACACATCAATGTTCACAAAAGCTAAGTCACAGAACCAACACAGCTGCCCAGCCAGAGAGGAATGGGCAAGTGATGTACATACACAATGAAATTGTTTTCAACCATGAAGAATGATGAAGTTATGTAATGCACAGGAAAATGGATGCATCATGGCATGGCAATCACCATAACAAGTGAAGTAAGTTAGTATAGATTTTGTATAGATATATAAAATCACTTATATAGATATGCCATGAAGCCACGTGTAGTGGCATGCACATTTAATCACAACTCTTAGGAAGCAGAGGCAGATAGATCTCTGAATTTGAGGCCAGCCTTCTCTACAGAGTTCCAGTACAGCCAGAACTACACAAAGAAACCCTGTCTCAGAAAAACAAAACAAAAATGGAGAAACAAAAAAAAACCATTGTAAACAAAACTATAATTGCAAACAAAATTGTTTAGGGTAACAAAGGGATCTAACAGGAGGCAGAGGGAAGAAATAACAGAGTTGGGAGTATGAAGTAGGGAGATATGTTCAGTGTTCAAAATACTTGTATCAAAATATCCTTATGCAACAAAGTACTATGTAGAATAAAGAGACAAATGGAAATATTTTTTTAAAGTTAAAGGAGTCAGCCAGAGGAATGGGGAAAATATCTGCCAACTATTTACTAATCAAAAACTTAATATCCACATAAAAGAATTTGATGGTACAAACACAATTTAAAATCAAGCAAATGATGTGAAGAGTCATTCTACCCAGCCCAATACATACATGGTACATCAAAAAGGTGCCCACTATTACTAACTGACTGAGAAATGCACATGGAAACCACAGTTGGGTATCATCTCACACAGAAAGTAATAAAGAAGGATACAGATAAAAAGGAATGCTGTATAGCACTGCTGGAACACAAGTTAGTTCAGCCATTGTGGAAAACAGTGTTCCTAGCAAAAAAGCAAACTTGAAGCAACCATGTAATCCTCTAGTAGGTATGTATCTACAGGAACTGAAGTCATTAGATGAGACACCTGCATGGCTGTGTTTAATGTATAAAGTATTCCAAATTGACAAAATGGGGACTAAAGAAGGATACTCAGTGGTGGGTGGGTAGGTAAAGAACAGATGCACATTCACAGTGGCGTAACACCCAGTCACTGACAAAAACCAAGACCTGCCATCCACAGTAAAATGGATGGAACTGGAGGACACTGCAGTAAGTATAATAAGCCAGGCACAGGAAGACACAAACTAAAAATATTGACTTTTTATGGCACTGTAGGTAGAATAGTGATTACTGGGGGTCAGAGGGGGTGGGAGGAACTGTGGTAAACAGAAGATTGGAGGAGGGTGAGTAACAAGGGCATGTACACTTAGAAGGAGTAAATTCTTTTGTATGTGTGTGTGCATTTGGGGAAGGGGGTTTGTGTTTGTGTGTATGTATAGGAAATAAGTTTATGTGTGTGCATGCAAGCATGTCTATACATGTGGAAGCAAGAGACCAAGCTAGGGTGTTATTCCTAAGGCATCATCCAACATTTCTTTAAAGTTGTACACACATGCACATGCTTACACACACACAACAACAACAACAACTGATTTTCAAGGACTAGTACAAGTTTGCATTATGTGTATGGAAAGAAAAATCCTTATAATTTTTCTTTGAAAATATAAATCCAAACAACTATGAAATACATACCTTAGTAGCAATGTAGAGAGGCAAGAAGGTCTAAAAAGGCATAAGATAATGACTGGGAATTGCCTGGGTCTCTGTGACATTCATGGGTCCTTCAGCTTGGCTAATTTTTCTTGTATTTAGAAGTATGAACCAAACAGAAAATAGAGCCAGTCTCCTGTGGAGCTCTTTCCTTCCCTTATGTATTTTTTTTCCTCTCTCCAAACTTGTACTGGTGAGATACTTGCGCTATCTCGAAAATCATCGTCCTTCAAAGGAGCCTGTTTTTCACTTTTAATCTCTCTTATTCCAATAAACATCAAGCAAAATATCCTTTGTGTAGTGTCTTAGTCTTTCTGTTTCTGTGATACACAGTGCAAGCAAAGGCAACTTGGGGTAGAGGAAGGCTTCATTTGACTTACACTCCCAGGTGATAGTCCATTATTGAGGTAAGTTGGAGCAGGAACAGGGGCTGGAACCATGTCAGATTGCTGCTTACTGGCTTGTTCTCTGGTTCTCTACTCAATGATCCTTTTTATATCACCCAGGAACACCTGCCCAGGGATGGCTCTGCCTACAGTGGGCTGGGTTATCATTCACTAATCAAAACAATTCTTCACAGACCTAGCCATGGGCCAATCTGTTCTGGGAAGTCCCCCAGTTGAGACTCCCTCAAATGACTCTGGGCTGTGTCAAGTTGGAAGCTGTAGCTAACTAGGACTCATAATATCTCTTCTTCAAAAACCTGCTCATTTGTAGGGGCCAGAGAAATGGCTCAGTGAATAAAAGAACTTGCCACCAAGCACTGATGAGCTGAGTTTTAACCCTAGAACCCACAAGTTAAAAGGAGAAAACTGATTCCCACAAGTTATATGCATATACATACACACAAAAATTAATTTTAAGGTAATAACCTAATGCAAGTCATGATCCTGTTGCAAGAACTTTTAAAACAGTAATTTCAAAAACACCTGTCATTGTCTATTTGTATTGCTTATAGTAAAACTCCCGAGGGGGTAACAGAAGAAAAGCAATGTATTTATCATAGTTTTAGAAGGTGTCTGATACTGACTGTCCCCCCAAGATTGCTTCAAGCAGACTCTTTCTACAGGGAGACATGCTGCATGGAAGAGATAGAAGATCAACACAGGTTCTTTCTAAGAAAGCTCTTTCTTTAAAGTGCTAGTGCATTGAACAATCAATGCCTTCATAATGTAATTGCCACTAAAAAGTTCACACAATGCTGTTGCCTTTGGGATTAAGTTGCAACATAGATTTTTGGAGGGAACACTGTAAGTAAGACTCAATGCCAGTGACCAGAGATTCCAAATCTGAATCTGAAATATTATCAAAGGCTAGAAACCTCAGGCAGGAGACTCACACCTTGGTGAGTACAAAATCAAAATCAGCATGGCCAGAAGATAAAAGATTATAGAAGTATTATCTTAAGCAGGCAAGAGACAGGAGTTATCCCCAAAATAACATCCCCTTGAACAAAGGCATTGTGGGTATTTTATGCAGAGAGACCAAATAAATCCATATAGGAACACACCTTGGGGACAGGCATGCTAAGTTAAGGAGTGTGTCCCTGAGCATGCTCAGTTAAGGAGTATATCTCTGGGCACACACATCCTTAAATATGCTCACATAAGAAGTACAATTCTGGGATAGAGAGATTGCTCTGTGATTAAAAGCACTTGCTGCTTGTTCTGGCTAGTTTTATGTCATCTTGACACAAGCTAGAGTCATTTGAGAGGAAGGAGCCACAGTTAAGAAAATGCCTCTATAAGATTGGGTTATATGCAAGCCTGTAGAGCAGTGATTCTTAAGTGGTAGGTCACAATGACCCCTTTGGGATCAAACAACATTTTCACAGGGGTCACACATCAGATATTCTGCATACCAGATGTTTACATTATGACTCATAAGAGTAGCAAAATTACAGTTATGAGGCCACAACAAAATAATTTTATGTTTGAGGGTCACCACAATATAAGGAACTGCATTAAAGGGTTGCAGCATTAGGAAGGTTCAGAAACACTGCTGTAGGGCATTTTCTTAATTAGTGATGGATGGGGGAGGCTCTACCCCATGGTGAGTAGTGCCACTCCTGTGCTGTCAGTCCTGAGTTCTATAAGAAAGCAGGCTGAGCAAGCCATGGGAAGTAAGCCAGTAAGCAGCATTCTTCCATGGCCTCTGCATCAACTCCTGCCTCCAAGTTCCTGTGACTTGAGTTCCTGACTTGACTTCCCTGGATGGTAAACTACAAACTATAAGCTGAAATAAACTCTTTCCTCCCCAAGTTACTTTTGGTCATGGTGTTTTAGCACAGCAGTAGAAAACCTAACTAAGACATTGCTCTTACAGAGGAATTGGGTTTGGTTCCCAGGACCTATATTAGGCAGCTCACAACTGTCTGTAACTACAGTTCCAGGGTATCTGACACCTTCCTATGGCTTCAGTAGGCACTGCACATATGTAGTACACATATAGACAAACATGTACACACATGAAAGTTTAAATTAATTATTTTTTAAGGAAGTACATTTCTGAATGTGCTCAGTTAAATTTAAGATCTGGTTTGAGAAGGGAGCATGATTTGGACAATTTTGGAAATACCTAGCTGAAGACATGGAATAAATGTTTAAATACGGTGGACAAGAACACATTTAAACAGCATGCTCATCTTTTGTCATAAAGATCATGGAGGAAACAACTTTTGGGAGTGCTGAGCTTTTTAAACATAGCACACTGGAATGATTCTGGGAATGAGCAGCTTTCAGCACAGAGTTTTAAATGGTGAAACAAAAAGGATGTTTCAAAGGTGTGTCAATATATGAGTCTGCCCCTTCAAGGTGCCAGCCTGAATACCTGACATTTTTCCAGATGAGAGATTCAGATATGCAATATTAGGGAAATCAGTGATGTGATTGGTGTTCTGCTTTTCAATTCATTACTAAGGACCAGAGCAGTGACTGACCAACATGTTAAAAGTCACCAAACTAAATGCATATCACTTGGCTTTGCAAAAGACTCTAATTGCACTTACTGTTCTGCTGAGTGCTGGCATCTACCTCTAGCAGCATTATAGAGTTTCAGTGAGGCTCTATCAGACATACACATTCTTCCTGAACATAGTCTTGTCAAGGAAATTCATTGTTGGCACCCAGTATTTGCTTTGTGAAGGCAAGGAGTAGAACCATTGGTTAACTCACCACTAGAAAGCAAAAGTTGGTAGGAAAGATGGCAGAAAGAGTAGACAGTTGTTTCTGCTTAGTGCATGTGATGGTTAATATTGTATGTTAACTCGGCAGGACCAAGAATGATTAATATTAGATGTCAACTTGAAAGACTTCAGAATCAACCAGCAAATAAGCCACTTAGCACAATTGTGAGATTGTCTAGATTAGGTTCATCTCTGGGCATGCTTGTGAGATATTATATTGATTGGTTTCAATAAGATGGAAAGAGCCACCCTAAAAGTGGGTGCTGGTACCATTCCGTGGGTTGTTGATTTGGACTGAATAAATAGGAAAAAACCAAACTGAGTCACAGTCATTCATCTCTCTGCTTCCTGACTGCATATGCAATGTGACCAGCTGCCTCCTCAGCTTCCTCACCATGATGGACTGTAACCTGGAACTGTGATCAAAAACAGACCCATTCTCCCTTACATTGCCTTTGTTAGGGTATTTTATCACAGTGATATGTAAAGAAACTAAGACAGTGCACCATAGCATAACAGGAATGCACAGACAGGCACACAATTAGGATCTACTTCTGTACACATATACAACTTATGTACTTCTAAAAACCACATTGCTGTTATAACATGAATGTAAATATAGACAAGCCATAAACCACTGCCATGGTTGTGTCTTGATAAAACTTTCTTTCCAAACACAAATGACAGCCATGATGGTGTGGTGAATTCTGCCATATATCCTTTTTTTCTCATTTTTCTTTATTAAGAAATTTTCTACTCACTCTACATACCACCCACAGATCCCCCTTCTTCCCTCCTCCCACCCTCAAGCCCTCCCTCCCTAGTCACCCCACATCCTGACATCCCCCAAGTTAAGGTCTCCCATGGGGAGTCAGCAGAGCCTGGCACACTGAGCCAAGGCATGTCCAAGCCCCGCCCCCTGCCATTGCCACCAAGGCTGTGCAAGGTATCACACCACAGTCACCAGGCTCCCAATAGCCTGCCCATGTACCAGGGATGGATCCCGATCCCCTGCCTGGGTGCCCCCCAAACAGTTTGAGCCAAACAACCATCTTCCATATCTAGAGGGCCTAATCCAGTCCCATGGGGGCTCCATGGCCACTAGTCCACAGTTCATGCTGTCACACATTCTTTGTGAGAATCACATCAGAATACTGATGGTGACATTGTTCTTACTGAGGTCATAATCATCATCACTAGTGATGCCCTGTGCTTCTCAGAATGCACTGCTATCCCACCCTCTCAGAAAATGCAAAAGCAAATTCTCCCAGACACATCTTCCAAGTGAGGAAGACAAGTGCTTCTGAGGTTGATGCTTGTGACCATGCAGGCAGTATGCTGGAAATGGCTTGTGCCTACATAGGAATCATGCTAGGAGCAGCATGTGGCCCCTAGACCTCTAGGCATCTCCTCTCTGTCACTGATACTTCAAAAGATAACTAGCAAACATTTTCACCGCTGAAACACAAAGCCACAAGGACGGAAAAACAGAAAGGCATTTATTTATATTATAGTAAGCTTTAAAAAATTATTTCTCTGAATAGGCCATTTTCTTTCTTTCTGTCTGGTTATTACCATCTTTATTTTCCAGCTGTAAAAGTATATGCTTGCCATTTGTCTGCAGAACAACACAGCCTTCAACGCACAGCCATGCTTGCATGGAGTCATTAGGAAATTATCTGTCTGATTAAACAGGCAAGCTAAGCCACAACCATCCTTGGATCATGCCCTTATCCAGCAGTGCCAAGCATCACCTGACTCATAGTGCAAAGACCCAGACCAAAGGGAGTTTTCAAAAGAGAAATTGTACCTTTCATAGCCAGAAACATTTGTGAAAGCTATTTTCAAGCAATTATGTGAAATAATTTCAGGAGAGCAATTTAATTCTTTCAGCCTGATGATTCAACAAAATGAAAAGCTTCAAAGAAAGAGAGAGAAAAAATCAGGTAATTTTCCCTCTGATCACAATTCAATCTGTGTTCTCTCAGAGCTGCACTGAAAAGCTTATTGGACACAAAGTGTCCCCCGGTTATTTATTTGTAAAATCTTCATTGTCAAATTAGCAAAGCTAGAGTTCACAGCTTCTGGGAGTCCTGTGGCCAGAAGGTCAATTCTGGAAAATGGGATGGAGTTGAACCTGACTGTGCTAAAGAGAAAATATCCACAGTCAATCACTGTGGCCTCAGACATAGCCATCCAAGTCTCAGACTCAGTAAGAGAGGGGAAGGGGGATTGCCTTACTTGGATGGATAGATGGATGAATAAATGGAAAAACATAAATTACATTTATTGAATGTAATTTATTAGGCATCTCCTCTCTGTCACTGAACTCTGAGAAGCTCTGACTATTATATGTTTGTATAGGATCATTTCATGATCCTGGTACTTCAAGAGATAACTAGCAAACATTTTCACGGCTGAAACACAAAGCTACAAGGACGGAAAAATAGAAAGGCATTTATTTATATTATAGTAAGCTTTTAAAAATTATTAGTTAAATGAAACCATAGATATATGTGAGAGAGAGAGAGAGAGAGAGAGAGAGAGAGAGAGATGAAAGGAGAGAGATAGTGGATGTACACATAACTTACACAGTAGATGATAGATAATTAACTGGATAATGAGGTAGACATATACATTTATATACTTATATACATACTTTACATAAACATGCACACATAAAAATATGTAGAAATATCCACGTATAAACTTCTTGCCCTACTCTTAAATCTTAGGTGTTGGTGACTACTTGGGCTTAGGCGGAGAAATTATCACTCATCTAATGGCTGCTCTTTGCCATTCTACAAATTTCTGGAAGTGACGGAACCCAATTTTAAGAGCCAAGAGCATTCAACCACTAGGAATTGGTACTTTGCCTAGATGACATCCAACAATTACTACTCAGAGAGGAAGGTATAGAAGCCCACATTGCAATGATGAATCTCCATGGCAACTGAGGTTCAACACATTTTATAACTGGCCTGAAGGTTAGTTGCTGATCTGAGATTAAAGCCCAAATTCATGGTCAGTGCTGTCTGCTACACTCTGTTATCATTCTGAACTTCCATTAGGAAGAGCTCATGGATGCTTCCAGGGGCAAGGTCTAAACCACCTAGGGCTCCAAACTGACAGAGCTCCCCTTTGTTGACATTGCTGCACAAAACTGTGACTCATCAAAACGTTTGAGAGAAATGAAGCTACTAGACATAGAGATATGAAACTACAGTAATGAGCAAAGACAGTCTTCAAAATTACTCACCCAAGATTGTGGCACCAGCAGCGTTCTTTCATTGACTGCAGTTGTGTGGGGTTGAGGCCTTGTGAGCTTGTCTCTGTCCGGTTTGGCATATTCATTAGTATCCTGCTTGTTCTGTTCACATTTGGGCAGTCATACTGATAAGATTTTATGGGTGTTGCTTCTGACATTAGAGGGAAACACAATTTCACAGCAAACTTCCTAGGTCATCAGTCACTGGATCTATGAATAAGTTTCATGAAATCACAACACAGAAGATAGAATTAAAATGTGATTATTAGTCATCAGAATGTTGAAGAAATGGCTGGTAAATGTCAGTTTGTGACCACCAACTAAATATAAGGCACAGTCTTTGCATACATTTCTTTTTAAAGATTTATTTTTTATTTTTGGTGTGTATGAGTGTTTTGCCTGCAATTAGATATATAAATATTTCTAATTGTACCATGTGTGTGCTTGGTCCCCAAGAAGGTCAGAAGAAGGTGTTACAAATGGGGATAAAAGGCAGATGAGAGAATAGTGAGTATGAATATGATCAAGAAATAGTATATGTATACATAAAAATATCATAATGAAACCCACTATCTTTTATAATCAATATAAACTATTAAAATATTTTAATGTAGTAACTTCAGTACTGAGTTTTCAAATGTTAACAAGTGTTTGAGAAATTTGAGTTACAAGGGCTTACATTTTAGTATAAATACAACATTGCAAAACTCTCTATTTTCTACCAAATGTCCACACAATAACCGAAGAAATATATAAAATGGGGCCAGTGAGATGGCTGAGTTTATCAAAGGGGCCCAAATGCTAGAAGTAGAGAACCAACTCCCATGTATCCTCTAACCTCCTTGTCAATATTTTTGCATGTGTACCACCCCCCAAATACACACTCCCAAAGATTACTAAACAAACATATTTTTAGTGAAAATGTTAGTTACTCAACTATTCTAGTCACACAGATTTTGCTTAGAAAAAAAAAATCACAAAATTAGTATACCTAAATTGCCTACTTTGGTTTTGGTGCATGAAAAGAAATTCATATATAGTATTTTTATGTCACTTGCTGGACAAAACTAGTTTAAAATGAGTCCACTATCTATATAACCAATACATACTAGTACAGGTTTCTCAAGCTTTCTCATGTGCAAAAGGGTCATGCATGGGACTGGGAGATAATCCAATCAGTAAGATGCTTACCTTCTAAACATGAGGCTCTGAGCTTGATCCAAGAAACTACTTTTAAAAGTACTTTTTAAAAGCTGGGCATTGGGGTTTTGCAGAGATGGTTCAATGATTAAGAGTGCTTGATGCTCTTCCAGAGGACCTGGGTTTGGTTCCTAGGTCATCACCTGTAAATCCAGCTCCAGGCACACACACACACACACACACACACACACACACACACACACACACACACACACACACACACAAACACATAAAAACTTAAAATAAATTTTTAAAACCTGGTTGTCACTGCTGACCATCATGCAAAGAATGAGTAACCAGAGTGCTCAGCCAAAAATGAGACAATCTATATCACAGCCCCTTCACACATGGCTAAAGGAATATTTCAGAAGAGAGCACACAAAGATTCTAAGAGCCAGAGGTTAAGGAGGATGGCTGTAAAACAGTGTTTTCTGGATGCTCAACAGGATCATTGTATTCATGAACTCAGAGAGGCTGTGACAACATGCACAAGATCAGCTCAGTTGGAAGTCTAGCATAGATGTGGGAAGGGCCCATGCAACCCTACCCCTCATGAAAAGCTTTGGTAGTTGATGGATACTGGGGTATGAAGATTCTGTTTTCTTTAGAGAAGTGGTCACTGTTAGGTTGCCTATGTTCTAGTGTGATCTTAAAACCCATGTGCATATAAGATAGCCTAGCCTGGACTGTGTGGGCTAGGAAAAGAGGATGTGAAAATTGAAATGAGATATAACACACAGGAATCTGGGAGAAATTGGAGGAGCTAGAGTGAGTTGATAGGGTCAGAATATACTGTATATATACATGAAATTATCAAACAAAGAATTCTTTTTAAAGTTGGATGTAGTGATTTGTACTTAGACTCTTGTAACACGAATCTTAAATGGTCTTATTAACAAAAACAAACCCGGAGTCAGGTATTGGGGTGAATGCTGAGAGATCAGAGAAGCAGAACAAGCCACATCCAACCTCACCTTGCCAACCTCTCAGCTGATCTTGTTTCCTCAAAGTGGAAGCCTCTGAGTCCTCACCCGAAGGGATCTCAGCTGAACTGCTGCTCAAAAGCCTAAAAGCTTAAAAAACCTCTAGTTTCTGGTTTTCAATCCTTATATTCCTTTCTGCTTCCTGCCATCACTTCCTGGGATTAAAGGCATGTGTCTTTCCCAAGCAAGACATGAGATCTCAAGTCCTGGGATTAAAGGTGTGTGCCATCCTACCTGCCTCTGTTCCTAGTGTGGCCTTGCACTCACAGAGATCCAGACAGATCTCTGTCTTCCAAGTGATAGGATTAAAGGCATATGTGCCACCATTTGCTGGCCTCTGTGTCTAATCTAGTGGCTGTTCTGTTCTCTGACCCTAAGATAAGTTTATTAGGATACACAATATATCAACCACAGACTCCTACCACTAAGGATCAGAAGCAGGAAAATCTCTGGGGCTAGCTAGCCAACCAGCCTGGTCTACTTGGTGAGTTCCAGTCCAAGGTAGACAGCACCTAAGAAATGACACCTGAAGTAGACTTCTGGTCCCCACACACACATGCACACATGTGTACCTCCACACAAAAATGTACACAAAGGTATAGATACACATGTGGACACACAGAAAGAGAAATTATGTATGGAACTTGTAGAATTGCGAGTTTCTGCCTCTACTTAGAGCTTCCTTCTGAACTTCTATGTGTAGCCCAGGTGTCTACATTGTGGAATATCACCCCAAACCCTTTTGAAGTGTGGTCTATGCTGTTGTATACATTCAGGAAGGACAGAGTGACAATTCTCTGACTTGCCATGAAACAAAGGGGTCCTAAAAATGTATTAATAGTCTCAGATGATTTCAGTGCATTTTCTACCTGTCCTTTTCAAATCTTGCCACATCTATGCTACTTGGACATCTGTAGTCTCCTAACTGTGCTATATGTGCACTCTAAATGCTGAACTCACAAGCTACTTGGACTCTCCCACTGCTTTCTGGTACACCCATCACTGGTGCATCCCACCAGCTACTGATAACCCTGGACAAGGTCCTGATTTGTGGCTGATTGATCACCTCAGTGATTATTCTCTCCTCACAGAGGCAGGCCCACTTCTACACAATTCATGCACAGCTAGGTCACAGTCATGAAGTCATTGGTGATCATGTGTGCTTCTGAGAGTAAAGAATGGACAAAGGCTCAGATGTGTGTTTCCAGTATGTTATCCAATTCCAGGACAAGTCAACAGAGTGTTTTCTGCTCAGCCTTGGCGGTAAAAAAGGCAGTCTTAATACAGGTGAACTTCATTTGTATCTCTTCTCTTGTTTCATTTGAATGGGTATCTAAAACAGGTGTTTCCATTGTGCCCCTTCCCTTCCCTGCTCCTCCTCCGCACCTGTCTTCCCCCTCTCTCATCCTTCTCTTCTGCCTCCTTCCTCTCTCATCTTCCCTGCCTGCTCTTCCGCTCTTATCCTCTCTATATCCTCCTCCTGTTTCTTTTCTCTCCTCTTTCTCTGCTCCCTTCGCCTCTTTCTTTCCTTCTCTTCATGTTTCTTCTCTCTCCTCTTTTTCTGTCCCCTCCTCCTCCTCTTCCCCATTCTCTCTTTCCATCCTCTTCTTACTGTTTTTTATCTTTCCTTCTTTGTGTCTCTTCCTCCTCTCCTCCTTGCACTATGCTTTCTCAGTCTCTTCTTCCTCTGCCTCTCCTCCACTTTCCTCTACTCCTTTTCCATCTCCCTCCTTCTTCTCTCATCCTCTTTCTCTGACTCCTCCTCTCCTAGCCTCCCTTCCCATCTTCCCCCTCCTGTTACTTTCTCTCCTCTTTTTCTGTCACTTCTTCCTCTCCCTCTCCTCTATTTCCTCCTTTCTTGTCCTATCTTCCTTCTTCCTCTCTCCAGCCCACCTTACTCCTGCTCCTTTCTCTCTTCCTCATTATTCCTTTCTCCCCTCCTCTTGTTCCTTCCTTCTCTTCCCCTCATTCCTTTCTCTGCCATGAAGCTCCTCTTATTTTTGTGGCATTAAAGAAATTGCTTAGACCCATAGATCAGTGCCTTGTTCAGCCATCATCAGAGAAGCTTCTTGTTGCAATAGATGAGAACCAACACAAAGACTCACAACTGGACCATGTGCAGAGAGTGAGAGACTTGGGAGCTTTCAGTCTTAAATGGGATGTCTCCATCAAACCCCTCGTGTCAGGGCTCAGGAATCTATGTGGAAGATGGAATAGAAAGATTGTAAGGGCCAGAAGAAATGGACTCCCTGGAAACAGTATCTTCCAGATGCAACAGAGCCGACATACATATGAACTCACAGACTCTGGCAGCATGCATGGGGCTGACACAAGTTCCAGCCAAACAGGGTCTGAGTACTAAGAGGAGGAAGTAAACATGGGCTCCCATCCTTAACCAAGAATATATCTGCAATTGATACTTGCTAGTAAAGAAAAAATGGTTTTCTCCAATGGTGTCAGTCACGTTGCAGCTATTAACCATACTTCAAGGTAGGCTCCATGTTCAGCAGTTGTTAGCCAAAGCAAAACAAACTCAAACGCATTTCTGTAGCCTTTTCATGTCATTGCCTCATCTCTTTGCTTTGTTTTCGCATTTCTTATCTTATTTAATTAACTTTTGCTTGCATATGTTGGCTTCCATTTTTGCATTTTTGTGAGGATAGTCTATTTCTTGGGTTTATGTGTTTATTTGTTTTTAGTTTTTTTGTTTTGTTTTATTGTTTTTTGAGACAGGATTTCTCTGTGTAGTTTTGGTGCCTATCCTGGATCTCACTCTGTAGTGCAGGCTGGCCTGGAACTCACAGAGATCCACCTGGTTCTGCCTCCAGAGTGCTGGGATTAAAAGCATGCACCACTGCCACCTGGCCTGTTTATTTGTTTTTTAAAGATGTGGAGGTAAAAAACATAAAATTGTATGGGTAGGAAGGTGGGAAGGATATGGAAGTAATTGAAGAATAGGAAAACATGATCAAAATGTATCATATGAATTTTTAAATAAAAATTAAAAGATATAACATCCTGGAAACTGAGTGTTCTCAAATGTTGAATAGAAAACAGGATGTGGATGACTACACAAAGATTAAATGAGTAGAAAATAGACAATACCTCTGCATGCCTAGAAGCCAATAAGCACTTAGCAAATGTTTGCTCTCCTGCCTTCCTCTCCAGTATACATACGCAGCTTTACTTTCACCTGTTAGAAGTCCCTTCCCCTCTCAGGTAATAAGTGGGGAAAGGCGTTTTTCCATGAAAAAGAAGAAGCTGGGTGTCTGGAGCAAAGGACTTGGGGCCAGATATTGGTGAAATTATTAAGGCGACTCCATGTAGTTAAAAGGGAGGTTTATTTTGTGGTGTAACTTACAAATGAAGGGGTAGGTAGATTGTAGGGTCTGGCAAAAGTATGGCGCAATCCGGCAGTGTTCTCTGGAGAACTCTGCTCGATCTACCTCCAGCGTCCAGGGTCTGGGCACCAAGAGCTCCTTATTGTCTGTAAAGTCATCTGATACTAGTACAGTCAGGGGAAGATATTGCCAGCCTTGGAAAGCCTGTGAAGAGATTCTAGATGGTGCTCCACTGGAAAGCCCACCAAAGCCCTGTGTTTCAGAGTCCTTATAAGTATCTTTCTACCATTCTTCCTCCCCTTCACACACATTAAATATCCCTGGTGTGTAATTATGCTCTAGCCCTGGGCAGGTTCTCACCCAAGACCAAACTTGCTTCCCTTTGTTCCAGAACCAAAAAAGACCCAACATCTGCCCAACAAAGTTATTCTACACCTGTACTTTCTAATACATCCTCTCAAACAAAAAATAGGAGGAGCCAATCTTTGCCATGAGATAGGTCAACAGGATGTAACAGAGTGGAACCAGAGTAGTAAGGTACCAATGAGAGGGCAAAGAACCCAAACCTCAACCAAATGCCTGTTCTCAGGGGCCCAAGCTGGGTGTGAAGCTCTTGGGTGTCTCTGCACATATGAGTAAAATATGAGAAATGTGGGTGAACAGATGGCTGCTAGCAGAAGTTTGTTTGCATGCAGCAAACAGAAGCTTGTAGAGTAGGTAGAGAGAAAACAGAAAAAATATACCTTTTTGCATTTTGACTCTAATGAAGAAATTTTTAGTTTATAATCTAAGACAGTAATTTATTTAAAGTTGATGGACAGGTAGGTAGGCAGATGATAGTAGACAGACTCCTGGTATGGTGGTACGTGCCTATAATCCCAGCCACAATCAAGAAGTGAAAGCAAGAGGATTATGTTCAAGGCCATCTTTGGCTACTTAGTAACTTCAAGGCCAGCCTGGGTTACACTAAACCCTGTCTCATAGAAAGCAAGACAGATAGATAGGGAAAGGGGGAGGGAGGGAAGGAATGAGGGAGGGAAGAGAAGAAGAGAGAGAGAGAAGAGGAGAAGAGGAGAGGACAGAAGAGGAGAGAAGAGAAGAAAGGAAAGATGTATAAGCACTGGGGACATGGCTCTGTGGGTAAGAGTGCTTGATGTACACCGAGTTTGAGTCCCTAGTACCCACAAAAATCCAGGTGTGGCTGCTCACACATGTGACCCTAGTGCTATGGGGACAGAGATAGAAAGGTTGATAGTTGCCACTCTAGTTCCAGATCATGTCTCTTGGGATGAGATGGAGAGTGATATAGCAGAACACCCTACATCATCCTCTGACTTACACACACACACACACACACACACACACACACACACACACACACTTCCCACTATGTGTACAGGTATCTCTTCTTCCCCCATACACACATGGAGAGAGAGAGAGAGAGAGAGAGAGATTATTTCTTGCATTTTAGAAGGTAATAGAGCAAGCAGTGATTTCTCTCTCAAAGTCTTCCCTTACAGCTGTTCTTGACAGGCTAGAGGCAAAGTAGCACACATGCATGCCTAAAGGTCTCTGGGCTGCTGAGGAAAGAATCCATGGATTATGTTGTATTTTCTGTCCCACAAATGCAGTTCATGCTATGCCCTTCAATACAAATAGCCTTGCAATACAGTCGCAGTTCAGGACTGACAGACAAAGACAAAATAACATTGGGTATTTTGTGGCTTCGTCATTACATTGAAGATGTCTGATGCTATATTCTATTCAATTTCTGGACCTTCCAATTAAGAGGACTCCATTATGCCTCACTTCCCATCCACTCCCATATACACACACTATATAACTATGGCTTCTCTAATTCAATTAGAGAATTCTCTAGTTCAATTAGAGGGGATTTCAACATACCAATTAACAGGAGGCCATCTGTACTTTTAACTATTGAAGGAAAAATATCAACAAATGATGCCACAATATACAGTGACATTTGTCAAGTTTGAATTTCAAGTCATGAAGGAAACCATGCCTGGTACTGGAAACCTACCTATGTACTCCATACTAGTTAATTCATGGTTATTGAAAGAGAATCTACAACTTCTAATTTACTAAACAGCATAATCCCCCAAAACAATCTATATACGTGTGTGTGTGTGTGTGTGTGTGTGTGTGTGTGTGTGTGTGTGATTAATTTTCTCTGTTTTGGAATAAGGAAATAATGTATGCATTTCTTAAAGTAACCATCTATATACATTTGTCTTTATATCAACAGATAAGTGTTGTATTCACCCCTCATTCAGGAAACTTATCTTTGCAACAGATAGAGACCATTATAGAAAACCACAACCAATCAAAATGCAGAGTTGTTGGTCTCAGTTCCATGAGATACATTTGTAAAAAAAAAAACTCCTGTAACTAAGGCTCACAGAACATTGTGGAAAAGGAGGCAGAAAAAAAATCCAAAAAGCTAGAGGATCTGGGAGTTTGCTGTGAAACTGTGTCTCCTAGTAATGTCAGGAACTACACACATAAAGTCCAACCAAAAAGACTACCCAAATGTGAACTGAACAAGAGTGACACCAATAGACAAGCCAAAGTGAACAGGAAAAAGCCAATGAGGCCTCAGCTCTACACAAAGATCTTCAAGCAACTAAAGGATGCTGAGAAAGGGAGAAATAGTCTTCCCCAAGGAAGATCACACCAATTGGTCATCCAATACCAAATGATCAGTCCTGAAAACATACATACAACTAACATTATAAAGCCTAAGCATCTTATATTTAGGAATATATACATACATGTATATGCACATAATAACAATGAAAACAGAAGTCATGAATGTGAAAGAGAGCAAGGAGAAATATATGGCAGTGTTTGGAGGGAGAAAAGGGAAGCTTGAAATGTTGTAATTATAAGATCAAAAATAAAATAAAATAAATAATTTTTAAAAAGAAAAGAAAGCAGAGCACAGTGGCACATACTTGTAATGCTAGCCCTGAAGAGACAGAGACAGCAGGGTTCCTGGGCACATTGGTTAACCAGACTAGTAAAATTGGTAAGCCAAAGGATAGACACTGTACAAACAACAAAGTAGATGTCATGCTGAGGAATGACAGCTAAGGTTGACCTTTGTCCTCCACACCTACATGTATATCATGTGCACCTGCTCATACAAGATTGATCATATATATAACACCCAGTTTTATAGAGATAATGTCTCCCTTGGGGGACAAATACCATGCAAATGTATGGCCTGCTATAATGGTTGACTGTGCTCTGCTTTCTCTCCATGATGTGGTCTCTTCTAGCCTTTCCTCATCCTGTGGGAACTGAAGATTCCAGAATGTGTTTAGTTGACATTGCTGTGGCTGCTGCTATGCCTCTAGCCTTTGCTTCTGAGACATGTGTCCCCTTCTAGCTAATTTAAATTGTTACTAGATTAACATGCTTACTATACTTCCTTAGTCCATCTAAGCTCCATGCTCAAAGCAATGATCTCAAACAAGTATCACATGTCCGTTGATTAGCAGTGTCTTAGCTGTCCTCATTATTCAGTCTAGGACCCCAACCCATGGGATGGTGCTGCCCACATTGAGGATAGGTTTTCTAACTTTAACTATTCCGATCTAGAAACTTCCCCACAGGCATGACCAGAGGCTTATCTCCTAGGTGATTATAAAACCGGTTAACTTGATAATCAAGACTAACAATTACAAAGGACATTCCAGATTCAAACCAAGGTAGAAAGCACTGTCTTGGGGTAAAAGGCCACCTGTATACAAGATTATGTTAAGGTGAGTCAGATTATGAAGAGTTTGAAATAACAGGACACAAACATCACAGCTGTAGAGCAGCAAGAAGTGGGGATTTATTTTGTGATATTATGTAAATTAAAAGAGTACTGAAACATAATTTTATTCCCAGGTTGGCACAGTATACTTCTGTGAGGCTTACCAGTCCAGGACCTGACTGACAGATAGGATGTAAACAGATGGGCTGAAAGACAGAGGGCATTCTGGGTGGACTCAGCAGCATCTGCAGAAGCAAAGTGGCTTGGAACTTACTTTGCTTGCCAATCTCTCATTTTTCCTATTTCTCTGTTCCTCTATCATCTGTTATCTGTCATCTATCTGTTAATATGTCTATCTTGTAAATATCTATTATCTATCCATCATCTATATATCTATCATCTGCTCTTTCATTATTATCTATATCATCTATATATCTTCCTATCATCCATCTATGTGTATATGTGTGTTGTATACAAATGTGCATGTGTATGTGAGGATACATGTGCCCATGTATGTATGTGTACAGTCTAGAAATTGATTCTGGGTGTCTTCTTCTATCCTTCCCCACCTTATTTTTGACCCATGGTCTTACACTGAACCCAGGGCTCACCATTTTGGGTAGAGTGGCTGGCTATCAATCCCCTGGGATCTAACTGTCTTCCTCTCTTCTACCCACTGAATGCTGGTGCTATAAGCAGGTGCTGCCATATCCAGCTTTTATGCCCATGCATCCTGGGTATCAAAACTCAAATCTCCATGCTTGCAAACACTTTACCCACTGTTTCCAGTAAAGGAACTGTTGGTATCATTAGTGAGAAACTAGAAATAAGAGGAATGCAGAAGAGTTTCTTGTCAAGACATTAGCAGTCTGTATTGAACACAGCATAGCTGTGTTTTCATAAGTAAACTGTGGTGGATTAAATGAGAAATGTGCTCCAGAGGATCAAGTATTTGAGCACATGGTCCCATGTTGGTGGTACTGTTTGAGGAGGTTATGTAACCATTAGAAAGTAGAGACTTTCTAAAAGAAGTACATCACTGAGAGTGGAATTTGAGGATTTACAGCCTCACTCTACTTCCTGGTCACTCTCTGCTTCCTGTGTACATGTAGAATGTGACTGGCTTGCTTCCTGCTCCTGCTGGTGCTCCATGTCTTCCCTCCTATGATGAACTCTAGCCTTCTGGAACTATTAGCAAAAATCAACACTTCCTTCCTTAAGTTGTTTTTCATCATAGTATTTTGTCACAGAAATAGAAAATTAACTAATGTGGAAGCCCATCTCTTTTCTTCTCAAGTAGCATGTGAAACATCACCAGGGAATTCACTTGCAGATATCACTCCCTGTCCTTTGATCAGCCACAAGATTGCCCTCAAGGTCTTCTTACCCTCTGTCTTAATTAGGATTACTATATCTATGATGCAACACCATGACTAAAAGCAAGTTGGGGATGAAGAGTTTTAGTTGGCTTATGCTTCTATATCACAGTTCATCATTGAAGGAAGTCAGAGTTCCCTCCTCTCAAATAACTTTAGCTTGTGTCAAATTGACATCAAATATCTAGCATATCCTAGAAGTATTGACTTTTTTCAGGTATAAAGACTAAGTAACCAGGATTAGGGAGATGGCTCAGTGGGTAATCTGCTTGCCATGGATGCATGAGGACCTGAGTTCAATCCCCAAAGCTCACATAAAAAGTTAGGTGTGGTAACACACATTTGTAATCCCAGGATAGGGAAGGCAGAGATAGACAGATCTCTGGGGATCAGTGTCCAATCAGTCTTGTCCATGTGGTAAATTCCAGGCCAGTGAGAAAACATGTCTCAAAACCAAAACAAACCACAAGGTGGACAGCTTCTGAAGAACAACCACCACAGATGCATATGCTCACATGTGCACACACATGAATACACATATACCCAAAGACAAACAATCAAGTTGCCTAGTGTCAGACAACCTTGAGCAAATGTAAGGAGCAGAGAGAAAATAAAAGCTCTGCATACTTAGAATATGGTTGTTATTAAAATGGGGGATATGAAATTTGAAATAGGTCAGTGCCAGTGTGACCCATGGCTTGGTTGGCAGTGAAGGCAACCTCAGTCCTACACCTAAGGCCGCTTCAGGATGCTGATGTTCTGACCCAGAATCATCACAAAAGGACCAGAGAGTAGAAATATTGGAAATGGCCCAGGCATGGCAAAACTTTACAGGAAGAAATCACACTGGGAATGGAGCTTGTTGGAGAAAATTCTTAGTGCATTGAACCACATGTGGGTGGCTCTGCAAATAGTTACTATTTTAGAGAGTTTGAAAGGTTAAGGGTAATTCATTCACAGCTTGTGCTTCATATTAAAAGCTTCATATTAAACATGCATTAAATATAGTTTGCTCAATTAAAAGCAAAAGGAATAAAAGTTGTCATAATCTCGGGGCTGCGTTCTCTCTGAGTGGGAAACACATCAGCATCTGAAGGCTGGTAGGGGACATGTCCCTGCTGTCAGCATCACATTCACCCTCAGAAGAAAAACCATTTGAGCTTGAGGCTTTTAAATCTTACCCCCTCCTTGGAGGTTCTACACAATGGCCTTGCCTTAGCCCCTGGACCTCTTACTAATGAGCGAGCATGTGGAGGGGGTGATGGATAGAAAAAGGCTGATGGATACCATGCAAAGATACTGAAAACTTCCTGGGTACCAAAAAGAAAGCTTTCACTCAACTTCCTCTTTCCTTATGTGACAGTAACAGTCTCCACTCTCCCCTTGGGACAGCAGAAATAACACCTGTGAGTACCTATCCTAGTTTTTTTCACTTTCATGCTAAAACTAACACTGATGAGATCCTCTTGCTCCATGGTGTATTATGTATTTGTTGTGTGTTACTATGATGATATGCATGAAGTAGGTTAAGTTTCTAAGGAAAAGAGATTCATTTAGTTCATAGTTTTAGAGGGACTGGCTCTAGAAGGGCCCATGGTACTTGGAAGGAATGTAAGAGGAAAAAAAGGCATCATGTGTCAAAGTAGGAATCTAGAGAAACTGGGGATCACATAATCTCCTTGGAGAATACACACACCCCACGATATAACTTCCTCCCACTATGTACCATCTCTGAAAGGTACCACCTCCTCCAAACCTCACAACACTGAGAATCAGATTACTGCCATGAGAAACTTGGTGAGACATATTAAACCATATTCACACACCACAGTAAGTACCTGCTAACTGCTGGACTATTTTACTCAGGTGAGTGTCTGCCATTGCTGCTGCCTGGATGCTTCCTCTTACATCTTGCAACATAAATAAACTATTTGCTAGCTTCCCTTGCAGCCACATGTGCCTATGGGAGAAAAATGCTAATAGTATAAGAGAAGGGGCAGAGTAGAAGAGAAAACTATGCTACATGGTTTGGTGTATGATCTGGTAGGCTTTTCTGAAGACAACAGAAAGATTCTGGCTGGGATGGACATTCCCAGAGCCATGAACTTGGAGAAGTAATAGGGAAGTCAGAATAATGCACTTACCATGAGCTCACATCTAGTTTCCATCCTGCTAGAACGCTTTAAGGAGGATCAGTAAACCTTGCTGTAATTCAGATGTTGAGGGTCCATCTCCAAAACCCATGTAGTAAAGGTTTTATGTCCAAGGTGATATGTTAGGGGATAGTAGAACTTTGGGGAGGTAAAAGTCTTAATTAAAGGTCTTTTGGTCATTTTATATGTATGCCTTTGTAGGTGGTGGGACTTTGGTTCCCCCCACTTACCCCTTGATCCTTAATTCATGAAGTGTGTGGTTCTGCTTTACCATACCCTCCTACTACACTCCCTCCCTACTACATGCCAAAATCAAGGGTATGATGGATATAGGTTGTGATTGTGTGATCCAAAATACACTTTTTTCTGTTTGTAATGTAGTTATGTCACATATTTCATTACAGTCATAGAAAGCTGGCCTACATACGTCTTAGTCAGGAGAAAAAATGAAATCAGACTGAACGGGCTGCAGGCTCCATCCAAGCGTTGAACCTCTGTCATGCCCCTGTGACTTGGCTGCAGTTTCCAGAAACTAACAGGTGATTGCTGTGAACTCTTCTGACCATTCAACCAAATGTCACAGCACATTTTTATATAGACATATCCTTCCCAAGGCTCTTCTAAATGCAGCCAGCCCTCAAATACTTCAGGATCTATCTTCATGTGAGAAGCCAAGTACCTGTGAACAAGAAACACTCAGAAGATCACATCCTATGGAACACATACAGACACTTTCTTACCATTATTCCCTGAGCAGTATAGTACAGTTATTAGCATTGACTTACACTACATTAGGTAGCAGAAGTAATCTAGATACAATTCATGGCAAATGAGCATGAGCGTGGGTTTTACACACAGCATACCACTATAGAGCTCAGGGAATCCTGCAGAAGAGGGGGAGAAAGGATTGTAGGAGCCAGAGGGGTCAGGAACATCACAAGAAAACCCACATAATCAATTTACCTGGGCTCATAGGGGCTCTCAGGGACTGAACCAACAACCAGGGAGCCTGCATGAGACTGACCTAGGCACTCTGCATGTATGTTACAGTTGTGTAGCTTGATCTCTTGTGGGACTCCTAACAGCAGGAACAGGGACTGTCTCTGAATCTTTTGCTGACTTTTTGGACCCTACTCCTCATCCTGGGTCACCTTGCCCAGCCTTAATACATGGGGAGGTGCTTAGTCTTACTGCAACTTGATATGCCATGTCGTTGATGCTCATGGGCGACCTGCCCTTTCCTAAACAGAAATGGAGGAGGAGTGGATTGGGAAGTGGGAACAGAGGGGGTTGGGGGAGTGACTGGGAGGAGAGGAAGGAGGGAAAACTGCAGCTGGGTTATAAAATAAATAAATAAGTTTATTAAAAATAGATAAAGGAAAGGCATTTGAGCACTTGTGGGGCCAGGGAACCAAGCCCTGTGAACACTAAGGGGTAAGCGCACATTGTCTTGTGTTCCCTACAATAGCTCTAGACAAGCTGAAGAGCCCAATAACCCATGAAAGACACAGACTGAAGCAGCCATGTGTGTAAAATATAAAACAAGAGGGGCAGAACTGAAGTCAGCATCCACTGTCTGAACTATGCACTTTCCCTCATTCCTTCCCACTGTGGTATACCCAGTTCCTAAAACAATAGATCACCATGGTCAGTTGCCTTGTGAGTTCTCAAGCATTAATAATCTGGGAGAATGTAATATTTTTCTCACTGTGTTTTTGTACTTAAAACAAACTTTTAATGACATCAACTCCCAAAAAGTACATTCCTAAAAGCTTCTAGGGGCATGGGATTTTTGGCAAAGCTTGAGTTTACACACAATACTGTATAAAATAGCCAATGAAGACCACCAGTTAAGAGTTAACATTGAGGGCTAGCAGTACAGTTCAGTAGGTAAAGGTAAATGCCACCAAGTCTGGTGATCTGAATTTGAAACTTAGGACTCACATGATAGAAGGAAAGCACCAACTCTCACAAGTTGTTGTCTGACATACATACTACTGGAATGCACTGGGATGTGCACACACACACACACACACACACACACACACACACACACACATTTAACTAAGAATTAGTATTGAAGTTATTATGGTGGAACACTCCTGTAGTCCCATCTCTCAGGAAGAACTGCTGTAAGTTTGAGGTCAAGCCGGCTACAGGAAGTACTCAGGCAGCTACAGCTCACAGCAAGACCCAGTCTCAAAAAGAACCCAAAAGAAAAAAAGACTTAACACTGAAGAAATGTGTGAATGAGGTCTCAGCTACAAGTGTCATTTTGTCTGACTCATTTCTTCATTAAATAGCATGCGGATAAATGTTTGATTGACTTTCTCACACATCTCAATCATTTCAACACATTTTCCAAACCTATTGGCACCTTACTGAGCTGTGCCAGACACAAATAGCACTTTCCCACAGTAAACTCAAAACCATAGCCTCTTACTGAGGCTTTCATTGCTTGTGGTGTGTCTCTGACTAAGCAGTGTATGTGAGTGTGTCTATACCACATCTTTGTGGATGTACAAGTATGTGCAGGTGTTCAAATACACATGTGTTCAAATACATGCAAAGGCCCAAAAGTTGATGTTAGGAGTCTTCTTCAATCAACCTCTACTTTGCTTAGACATATACTATCTCTTTTTCTTTTTTCTTTTTCTTTCTTTCTTTCTTTCTTTCTTTCTTTTTTTTTTTTTTGACAGGATTTCTCTGTGTAGCTTTGGAGCCTGTCCTGGATCTAACTCTTTAGATCAGGCTGTCCTCGAACTCACAGAGATCTGCCTGTCTTTGCCTCCCGAGTGCTGGGATTAAAGGTGTGTGCCACCACCACCCGGCAAGATGTACTATCTCTTAACTGAACTCAGAACAACTAGCTAGCTTGCCATAGGGATGCCCTGACTCTGCTTCCTGAGTGCTGGGGTCTCTGGTGACCACTATACTTGCTCAGCTTTTTTGGTGTGAGTTCTAGAAATCTGAACTCCAGTCCCAGTGTTTTATAGCTAGAAAGAATTTCCATGGGAGTGATCACCACACACACACACACACACACACACACACACACACACACACACACCTGACCCCACCCATCCTTTATATGTGTCTGTGTGTCTGTCCTTTCTCCATCTCCTCACTGTTCCTAGGACCCAAACTACACAGGACACAGCATCAGAGGCTGATTTATGGGAAACAGCTCTCATCTACTGTGTGGGTTCTAGAGCCCAGGCTCATGTCACTGGGCTTGAAGTGAATGCCTTTACCCACTGGGCCAAATCCCTGGCCTAGATTTTTTAACAAAACCAAAGTGAGGAAAATGTGGCTGGGGAAACGGTCTGTCAACAAAGTGCCTGCTGTGCAAGCTGGAGGATCTGAGCTCAGTTCCTCAACACTCACATAAATGCTGGGCACATCAGAGTGTGTCTATAATCCTAGATCTGGGATCAGAAACAACCAAATCCCTAGAGTTCACTGGACAGCCAGTGTAGCCATACCAATGATGAGCTCCAGGTTCAGTGAGAGATCCTGGCTCAAAACTAAGTTGGAGAGTAACTGAAGAAAACATCAAAAACATCTAATGTCAGCCTCTGGTCTACACACACACACACACACACACACACACACACACACACACACACACACACACACACACACACACACAGGGGTGGGGAGAGAGAGATGTACACACATACACACATATGTATATACTCACATGAACAGACACATATGACACACACAGAGAGAAGAGGGGATGAGGAAAGGGAGGTGGGGGAGTTAGAATGAAGAGAGAGAAGAGAAAGACAGAGGCAGACATAGGGAGAGACAAAGAACAAGATACAGGAACATGCAGACAGAGAAACAAAGAGAAGGAGATATGGGCCTGTCAGATAAAAGCACACCTGGGCTTCCCACTACTTTCAAAGTGAGCTTGGCCCACATGTGGGAGAGGCCAGCATCACCACAAGTGCATGGAAAGTTGCCAAGCAAAAAGAAAAACAATCACAGAGTAATGAGCATATGAGCCTTTTTGCCTCTTCCAAGGAATCAAACAGTGACTCAGAAGAGTGCGTAGAAATCAAAGACCGGCTGCTTCAAAGACTCAGCAAAGATGAAAAGGGGACAGAAAGCAGCATGACTAACAGCAGCAGGCGGAGCCAAGATGAAGCCCACTCCATCATTAGCTCCTGAAAGGCAGCTCCGACTTTGAAAATCCACTCAGAGATTTGGACAGGGAGCTTTATGGAAAGTTCCATAGCAGACACAAGAACGAGGCTTCCTAGGTAGGGGGAAGTGGAAAATAAAACTGCACTTACAAGAAGCTTCCAGATCAATGCGTGTCCTGACTCCAAAGAAGGATGGTCTTCCACTACATCATATAGCTTAAGCTCAATTGTAGGTGATAGTCCCAGAGTTAGATCATGGAAAAATGGCCCTCAAGTTAATATACACCCTGCCTTCCCTTTTTTAAAATGACTTTTCTGCAATGCCCCCAAAGAATGAATGTTAGTACTACCTTATTTTTTAAAACGTAAGCTTTGACAGTGGGTTTCAATATAAAACTAGTGAAATGATCTCTCTCTCTCTCCCTCTCTCCATCATAAAATATTTCCCTGTCACTCATATTTTACACACACACACACACACACACACACACACACACACACACACACACAGAGTTACTGCAGAGAGAGTTCCATCAGCTCTACATGTGACAGAGCTCCACATCATTCACGGAAAACTGAGCAGTTGTACTTAGTGATAGACACAAGCTATTAGGCCTCTCATGAAAGGAGAACTTCAAGAACAGAGGTATGTTCCCAATGACAGTATGACACATCATGTGAATTATGGGGTCCATCCTCCTTACTTTGGAAGTCTCATAAACACTCTGCTCTAAAACATTACTCTTGATATTGTCCTTCTTGGAATATTTCTAGAACTGCTTTTTTCAGGCTGGCTATAAAGGAACATATCAGTAAGTAGCCAAGCACACAGTGGAGCTAGGGGGATCGATAGAGGGATGGCTTGCTGTGCAAGCATGAGGTGCTGAGTTCAGATCTTCACAACCCACTGAAAAAGCAGGGCCTGTATGGTTGCAGCCTGCAATCTGAGCATTGAGAAAGTAGAAGAAGGAGATACTCGTGGTAAGTTGACTACCTAGACTAGCTAGAATTGGATACCTCCAGATTCGGCAAGAGGCTCTATCTCAACAATTACAGTGGAACGCAATAGACAAAGATCCTCACTGCCCATTTGGAACCCCCATATGAACTCACAGGTCCGTGAACACATACCCACACACATGTATGTGCCCTCATACATCCCAATACACATATACTCATGCACATTACACATGCACACACACATTTAAAATATAAAAGTAATGTAAAAGAACATAATACAGTACCTGAACAGCAGAGTTCAATAAAAATTGATTACATAAATGGTTTATTTTTAAAAAAGAAAACTTGATGCTGTTGTTTCAGAAGAGTTAATGGTAAAACATATATATTTCTAATCTCATGATCTTCTTGATTTTTCCCCATATATTAACTCCTTCTCACTACCTGAGAGGACCACAACCTTCAGGTTCCTAAGAACACCTTCATGTTACTTCAGTAGACTGCAGTTTCCCATGTTTTATATTTGGTTCTTGCACAATTTGCACAGTACATACACTACACACACACTACACACACACACACACACACACACACACACACACACACACACACACACACACTACATATGAAGATCCAAAGCTGTTGGAAAATATCTATTCTTCCTGACAATGTTCTGTACCCTATCAAGTCACATGAAGTCCTCCTCTGTGGTTATACATAACTGGTACCCACATCTGCCTTTTTTCTGGTTTGACAAGATAACAGGTAAACATGCAAGGAAGAAAAGAACACTGTGTGTATGTCACTGGATAATTCTCTCTTTGATTCATTTTATAGCATTATAGTTGGCTATTTCTATAAAGGGTACCAAGTTTACCAAACCAAAAGCATTATTGTTTCAGAGAAAAATCTACATTGACCCTGTTTTTATTTCTATTGTCCTGTTCTTTACAATTTAACACATATATTTAATACATTTTGATTATCCTTATTGCCACCCTTTCATATGTCCCTCTCACCCCTATAGTGCTACCCTCCCTCTTTCCTAAAGATCTCTTTCCCAGATTCGTGGGTTTTTGTTGTGTGACCCCCTAAATTTAACCAAGGCCATCTGTCTGTCCACAGGTTTGGAGCTATTCACTGGATCCCATTGGGATCACAGGAGGTAGACAACTAAAGCAATGACTCCCCTCTCCCAGAATCTATCAATAGTCAATAATTCAGCAGGGAGAGTCAAAGTCCCCCAGGGCCCTCCCCATCCACTGGCTGGATTTTTAATGCAACCCGCTGAACAGAAACAGATGGTTTATGATGTGCCTAATTAGATAACGAGGACAGAATCTCACTCCCTCAACAAAGCTGTCTTTGGATGAGGCGTGCTACACAGCACGTACGCCAGCCATAAAAATGAGTCTGCCAAGCAGGGCATCCCCCTTGATATCATCAATCAAATCAGTTCTCATTCCTTCCCTTGTCTCTCCTCTGCCCCTGGGCTACATCTTCCTGTTTTTATACACATTGACAAATATGAACAAAGATGGAAAGATGCCAGAAGTTAGTCACTAACTCTTAAGTCAATATAAGAATACCTGGAAATTTGAAAACGTTCCCAAGTGAGCATGCTTTTACTGCCAATAAATTTTCAGAGCTTGGGGTGTAATATGTGTTTGTTCCACATATTACAGTTGCACATAGCTAAGAAGATTAATACTGAGTGACCACACCAAGACATCAAACTAACACTTGAGTTCCCTGCATCTCTCTTCATAAAAATACACTAGAAGTGCTGTCTGGAGTTATCAATACTAGGTGTAATCCTTATGCTCCCAAATTGTCTTATGTTACCCAACCTCTTCCCAAAATACAAAGACTCACAAAAGTACAGGCACATATAGAAGCTTATCTATTTTTCTATAACAACAAGGTCTGTACTGATAATTAGAGGAGAAAACATTTGTTAGAGCAATTTTATAGACTATAATATTTGGTTCCTTTATTCTGTATCACTATGGATTTTCTAGAAATAAAAAGGGATGCATTCTGGGCCACAAGCTCTTTCATCCTCACTCTACTGTGATGGTAAGAGAAACATTAAGAATGCAGTAGAACACCCACAAGAACTTCATTAAATTCAGGTAAGTGGTATCTATGACTAGCGAATGGAAGCTGGCTGTAATGATTTGAATGAGAATAGCCCCATGTTTATGTACTTGGTCCCCAGTTGGGGATACTGTTTGGGAAGGATTGGGAGGTGTGGCCTTTTTGGAGGAGGTGAATCACTGGAGGTGGAATTTGAGGTTTCATTAACTTCCTAGGTTGTAGCTCTTTTTATGAATAGAGGATGTCCACTTTGGTCTTTGTGTTACTTATTACTGACAGGGAATTCTTCCTTCTCCAAGTTGTTTATTGTTCAGATGGAGCACAAAGAAGGTAGGCACAATAAGTTAGTGAACCTGTTAATCACAGACTCCCAGAACACTACCCAAGAAAAATGGTACTCAGGTAAGTGGTATCTGTGATTAGCCAACAGATGTTGGTTTTAATGGTTTGAATAAGAATGGCCACATAGACTCATATGTTTGAATACTTGGCACTCAGTTGGTGGTACAGTTTGGGAAGGAATAGGAGGTACAGCCTTATTGGAGGAAGTGTCTCACTGGAGATAGACTTTGAGATTTCAAAAGACCATACCATTCCCTGTTACCTCTCTCTTCCTCATGCTTGTAGATCAAGATGAGTTCTCAGCTGCTGCTCCAGTGTCCTGCTTTGTGGCCTGCTGTCATGCTCCCCACAATGATTGTCATGGACTCCAACCCTCTGAAACTATAAGCCCCAATAAACATTTTTTCTTCAATAAGTTGCCTTGGTCAAGGTGTCTTATCACAGCAACAGAAAAGTAATGAAGATGAGGACTGTTGCTTTCTTCACCTGTAGTATTTATGGATGCCTTGAAGCCCTACCTTCCCTACCAGTGCATTCTCCTCTCAAACACATATACAATCTCCAAGATGAGTTCCCAGCTCAGCTGTGTTTACCTGGGTAGCACAATCAACTATGACCTGGGTTTCATTGTACCAAGTGATAAAATTGGGAAAGATTAGGCTTGAACTTATTTTGTCCTGTCTCATTATTGCCACTGGTATCCCAGTCTGATTTAAGGAGGATTAAGTCATAGTACTGTATAACTATTGACATCCATAAATCTGAATGTACATGAACAGAAAAATGATTTAGTAAAACTGAGATTCAACACAGCCTGCTCACATCAAAATCAAGTGATACAGTGAATGTAGAGACTCCTAACTACAAAGGCTTTCCAGATTGGAGTCTGTGTAAGAGGAAAATGAAGAAAGCATTAGTGTTTTCATCAGGGTTCTCTTGAGGAACAGGACTGATCAAATAAACATATATTACACGGGGATTTACTATATTGGCTTACACCTTTTTGCTGTGAAATTCAAGTATGCTGAAGGTGCTGAAATCTTACTGACTGCTCAGTCCACAAGTCTGGATGCCTTAGCAGTCCCAATCTGACACTAAAGGACTAGAAGACTCTTGGAGAGCCATGGGTCTTTGGTCCATGTTAGAAAGCCAAAGAAGCTAAGATCCAATGACAGCAAAGAATAGCAGCATCAGCAGCAAGAGCAGAGCATATCTGTCTCCCAGAAGGCAGAGAAGGTAGGTCTTAAGGAGCAACAGCTTTTGGAGCCAGAGAGATGGTTCAGTAGCTAAGGGCACTTGTTGCCCTTGCAGAGGACCCAGATTTGTTCCCAGCATCCATATGACAGCTCTTAACTATCAGTAACTCCAGTTCCAAGGAATTAAGACACCCTTTTCTGGCTTCTGCCAGCTCCAGGAAGATACATGGTACACAGATATACATGCAGACAAATCACTCATACACATAAAAATGAATAAATCTTTAAAAAAATAACAATAGCTTTTCCCTTGAATGTCCTTATATCTGCACACACACCACCACCACCACCACCACCACCACCACCACCACCACCACCACTACTACCACCATCAAAAGATTTTCCCACTGTAAGGGAAGATCTTCTTCAGTTATTCCTTCCAGGAAATACCTTCACTGCCCATCCAAAAGCATATCTTATAGTTGATTCCAGATCCAGTCAAGTTTGGCAACCAAGATTAACGACCACAGTCAGGAACTCTGGCCAACTCAGGAACAAATGAATCCCAGATCACAGATTTCCACTGAAATTGGACCATGGAAGTCAACTGTGAAAAAGGAAAGAGAAATTCATGCTACTTTTACTATTATACCTTACACCACAAGAGTTACAGCCATAGTACTCCATGAGGCTTCAGTTCCTACCCTTGCCTTGTCTGTCACAGAAGTAGGCATGGCACATTTTCACATCATAACAACAGGAAAAGTGGGGGGAAAGGGTCATGATGCAATATGATATTTTAATTCTAATTCCACTGATTTGTTGTATGTATGGCGCATGCATGTTTGCACATGTGTGTGTTCATAGGCACTCATGCATGGAAGCCAAGCAGAAGTTCATGTCTTCCTCTATCACTTTTCACCTTATTACCTTGAGGCGGAGTCTCTTGGTGAACTTGGAGCTTGACTTTGGGGGAGGCTAGCATTAAGCCAGTGGCCAGTGAGCCTCAGCTATCCTTATCTCTATGGTAATTCCACTAACACCCAGCATTCTGGTTATCAGCACACAGCTATGCACAGCTTTTAAGTGAGTGCTGGCTCAGGTCCCCATCCTTCCACAGAAAGTACTCTTTCCCACTGAGCCATCTCTCCAGTGCCCTAAATGTTCTATATTATTACTAGTAATTGTCATTAGTCTCTTACTATGCCTGATTTATAAATTTTAACATAGATAATTTGTAAATAAAAACATTGTGTGTGTGTGTGTGTGTGTGTGTATACATGTTCTATGCTATGCATAATTTCAGTTACATGAGCATAAAGAAGTTCCTATATGTGAGGGCAAGATATATTTCAAGTTAGAAAAGGGCTGGAAGAATTTCACCCCACAAACTCCTAGTACAAACCCAGTAATGTTCCCTTCAGGATACAGCCCTCATAAAGTAAGAAGAGTCCCAGTTGACTAGGACAGCAAGAAGAGAAACAAAAAAAGATGCAGCCCAGTCATAATTTTGTTAACTCTATACAGAAATAACCAAGCAGAACAATTTGTGGCATTAACATGCCATTTGGAGCACAACTCCTTTTTTTTGGGGGGGGGGGGTTCAAGACAGGGTTTCTATGTGTAGCTTTGCACCTTTCCTGGAACTCATTTGGTAGACCAGGCTGGCCTCGAACCCACAAAGATCCTCCTGCCTCTGCCTCCCAAGTGCTTGGATTAAAGGCATGTGCCACCACCACACAACTCCTTCTTAAAGCTCAGAAAAAATAATTTCATGTGAAAATTAACAATAAGATGATCTGACTCAAATGTACTACACAAATATGCAGAGTAAAGCAAAGTAACACCCCATGGGCAAGAAAAAATATTCCAGAAAATGTATTCTTATAACACAGTTGAAAACTACATTTTCATGTCAAAGAGAAGTAAAAGGCACCAGTGACAAGTATCTTGGAAATAGAACACAACTCAGATACTGAAAAGCTCACAAATCCTATGACAGAATTCATTGAAATAGGAAAATGATTTCAGAATTAAAGAATAAACTAGAAAATTACATAGGCAATATATTAGCCATAACTAGAAAAATAAATTTTAGGAATTTAACTTTTTTCAAACTTATTTTATACATATGGAGCTTTTGCCTGTTATATGTCTATGTGTCATGTGCATGCCTGGTGCTCAAGATGTCCAGAAAAGTGTGTTGGATCCCCTGAAACTGGAGTTGCTGATGGGTGTGAGCTGCCACACAGGTGCTGGGAAGCAAACCCAGGTCCTCTGGAAGGACAATTGATGCTCTGAACCACTGAGCCATCTCTACAGCCCCTAGAAATTTAATTCTTCAAGTGTAAGAACATAAATAGATCACAAGGGAAATGGATAAGTATTTAAATAAAGAAATAAGCTGTGAATAGTGGGAAAAAGTCTGAAAACCCAGCGATTGAGTGACTAAGACAAGAGGATCAATACTTCAAGTTCCCCCATGGCTGCATGGAGTCCCTGGGTCTTATACATATATCCAGGCAAACACCACACAACATAAAAATAAATAAATATGGGCCAGGCAGTGGTGGCACACACATTTAATCCCAGCACTCGGGAGGCAGAGGCAGGTGGATCTTTATGAGTTCAAGGCCAGCCTGGTCTACAGAGTGAGCTCCAGGACAGTCACCAAAACTACACAGAGAAACCCTGTCTCAAAAAACCAAAACGTAAATAAATAAATAAATTTTTAAAAGAAAATTCAGCTCCTTCCCCTATAATGTCCTAGAAACAAAGACTACCCAACAGCAATGACTACCCTTGGCGTCAAAGTCTATGTTCATGAGACCTCATTTTCCAGGGAAGGATGCCAAGTGAAAAAATGGCCAGTGTCTCATATGGAGCATAAAATATACAAGATGGTCTTAAGATCTTGTCACAGCAGGAATTCATCAAGCCATCAGTGACTTTGTGTGTGGAAAGGACTGATGAACTAGTGTAAAGAGGTTTCCAGAGACCATACACAGGACAAACTGAACATCAACCAAATAAACAGCCCTAGGTAAGTCATATGTGTCTAAAATCAGAAGTTCATGACTAACATTGTCAAAGTTGGCTTAGTTTTCTTTTTGAGAATCATCTTGAGCTCCAGAAAACAAGCATTCTTTTTATTCATTACTGGGCCTCATGTACCACAATGAAACACAATGACAGGATTGGTTTAGAGATATAGTCCTCCTCCAGTCAAAGGTAGAGCCACTGGGAAGAGACAAAACAGCAGTAAAACGCTTGCTCTGTAAGCATAAAGGCCTGGGTTTAGATCCTTAGTGCTCATGTAAATGGCTGGCATGGTAGCATTTTCCTGCAACCCAGAACTAGGTGAGGGGAAAGAACAGCTGATCCTCGGGCTCCCTGGACATTCACTCTAGCCAAAACAGCGAGCTTCACGTGCAGTAAGACATCCTATTTCCAAAACGAAGGTGGAAGCAATTGAGAAAAAGATATAACAGCAACCTCTGACCTCCACATGGGCCTACATGGGTGGTCATACCCCCACACACTCACATACACACATACACATGCTCACACTCACACACAAATTAAATGTTTAAAATTTTGAGAGAGAAGGTGGCAGAAAGTTAAAAGTCCATACCACCACTTCATTCACCACAAAACACTAAGAGTATTTATGGACCAAAAGAAGGATATAGATAGAAAAAAAAAATACTTTTCTAAAAAAAAAAAAAAAAGACACTTTGGAAAACACACCAATTTTTTTTTAAAGCCCTACAGTTATTTCTCCTAAAGTGCACATGTCTGGAAATTTTTTTAAGGGAGTCAACTAGAATATCATTTTAACAATTTCTTCATTTCTTCTTAGACATCTCCCTTTTATCTTCACCAGATTCCCAGACTGAGGTTCACTTTATGTGTCCATCAGGATAGCAGCTATCAATGTAGGTGTGCTTAGATTCCAGAAAGCAGACCTTCAGGATAGAGGTGAGGTGAATCAAGTGAGGCGAGGTAAGGTGGGGTGGGATGGGGTGGGGTGAAGTGAGGTGCAGTGAGGTGGGGTAGGGTGGGGTGAGGTAAGGTGGAGTGGGGTGGGATGAGGTAAGATGTGGTTTGGTTTTGAGTCGAGCTTTCTCTATGCAGACCAGGCTGGCTTCAAACTTTCAGTCCTCTGGCTCAGCCTCCCAAGTGCTGGAATTCCAGCCATGTGTGCTACCATGCCAAGCTCAATACAGAATTTTGGAAACCAGAATTTGCTATTTTACAATAGCAGCGTGGAGCTGTTTGCTGTAAACTCTGATCACTTCCTCCAGGAGTGACTTTACAGCTGTGGGAAATTCAAATGCAGTTAATGGAGAGGAGACAGAGATAGGAGATGAGGTTCTGAGAAGGAGTAACAAAGTTACAAGGATGGAGCTTTATCATTGGAAGTTTTGCAAAGACATAGACCTAGATAAAGACCCATGCTCTGGGTACTTAACCACTCTCTTAGTTACCTTCTGTTGTGGTGATAAACCACGATGACCAAGACAGCCTATAGAAGGAAGGGTTTACTTGGGGCTTGTGGTTCCAGAGAGATCAAAGCCCATCACCATTACAGTGAGAAAGTGTGGGTGCAGGCAGGCATGAGAGCAGGAAGAGTTGAGAGCTCACACCTCAAGTGAGAAGCAGAGTCAACCATAAATGGTACAAGCATTTCAACTGTCAACTCTCAAAGCTCACCTCTAGTAATGTACTTCCTCCAGGAAGACCACATCTCCTACGCCTCCACAAACAGTACCACCAACTGGGGACTAAATATTCAAATGCCTCCACAGCCACCAATGCATAAAACTCATCTCTAGCACACACAGAGTTGAAAAGAAAACTCAGGTTTCCATGTTACATGTAGCAGAACAGCAAAAGAGGCTGACTATGCTACTAGAGCAACATCACAGGCATGTCTGGAAAAGTATGGTACTTAAAAAAGAAGAGAACAATGGTTACCTGGACCAGTTAGAGATTTGTAAACCCACAAATTTCACTGCCCTCCTGCCAGAATGGATCAGCCTCTTTTACTAGGACCTAAAAGGATCATGTCAATTTTTAGGTTATAAAACAATATGATGTATAATTTGACATTATAATGTAATTACATTTCTCCCTTCCCCTTCCTCCCTCCAAACCCTCCCATATATTATCACTCTGTGCTCCCTTTCAAATTCATGGCCTTTTCCTTACGAATTGTTGTTGTATGCATATGTGTATATGTATATTCATACATATTTCTAAAACAACCTGCTCACTTGGTATAATGCCACTTGCATGTATGTTTTCAGGGATGCCATTTGACAGTGGACAACCCGTCGGTGTGCCCTTCCCTGGGCACCTCTCCTGCTACCAGCCTACCTCAGTTGCCTGTAGGTCCATGTGTAGGGTTCAATACTCATGAGCTTTTCCCCATCTAGTTTGTCATGTTCATTGGTGGTATCCTTATTCAGCTCACATTTGGGCAGTCGTGTTGATGAGACTTTATGGGTGTAGCTTCTTAAGTAGGTGCTACACCACATGTTCTTCATGTCAGCATGTCACCACAGTCTCTATATAGAGTCTTCCACTGGAGCCCACACCTGTCCGCCGATTCAGTCATTGTGTTTGGGGAGAGAGCACACAGAAAGAACCAATGTCTTCAAGGTCACTAACATGTGCCTAACACTGCCTCCTCTTTCCCTGCTTCCAGGAACCTTGCTCAATTTTGTCTTTCATGGGAAAGTGGTCTCCATACTATGCCAAACTTTCTGAGGTCTTCTGCACAGAAAATGTCATCTAGAAAGTGGAGAAGCAGCTCGGTCAGTAAAGCACTTGCCTCACAAGCATGAGGACCTGAATTTAGGTCTCTAACACCCACATAAAAGGCACATAACACCACAGTGATGGATGCCTGCCACCTAATTGCTGGGGAAGAAGCGACAGATGAATTCCTGGAACTCCCTGGCTATCCAGCCTTATCAAACTGAGAAACTCCAGGTTCAGTTAGAGACCTTTTCTCAAAACGTACCGTGGAATAAGAATGAGGAAGACACCCAATATGATCTCTGGCCTTGGTGTGCATGTACACACATGTGCAAACACACCTACACACATATACACACGCGCACACAGACACCCTCTATTTTTCCAAGAATCTTAAGCTCATGGACACACATGTGCAAATACACCTATGCATAAACACACACGCATGCGTGCACGCACGCATGCACACGCACACACACACACGCACACACACACACACACACACACACACACATCCTCTATTTTCCCAAGAATCTTAGGGTCATGGAAACACACGAAAGAAGTTCTCTAGATAGTTTCTCCTTTTTTTCCACTGAGGTTGTGACTTCACAAGCACCTCAATGCTTCAACATAGGAAATGGGGCTAGAACACAGGAAGGGGAACTTCAGAACTATGGAGATAATGAAATGCATGAAAATAAATGCAAGAGTGAAGCAGGCACAAAGGAGTATGACAGAGGGGCAGGACTGCCCTCCAGAGCTGGATTCCATATGCAAATACCAAGTCTTCAATGAGGATTAGAATGCAAAACACTGTAATTTTTAAATTTCAAACAATTTTATTATGTTTGCCCCTCCCCCTAATTCTGCCCAGATCCTCCCTACCTCCCTATCCATTCCACTTTCTCTCTCTCTTTAAAAAACAAAACAAAGCTGAGTGATGGTGGTGCACACCTTTAATACCAGGACTTGGGAGGCAGAGGCAAGTGGGTCTCTGAGTTCAAGGCTAGTCTGGTCTACAAAGGAGTTCTAGGGCAGCCAGGACTACACAAATCCTGCCTCAAAACAAACAAACAAACACAAAAAGCAGAAACAAAACACAAAAGCCCACAAAAATTAAAATCAAAACCAATAAGCAGAAAATCAGTAAGACAATAAAAATGTCACTGAGTTTGTTTTGTATTGGCCAACTATTCCCAAGCATGGGGTTTCCCTGGATATGGTTGATATACCCTATGGTACTCCATAGGAGAAAATGGATTTTTCCTTTGCCAGTGGGTATCCATTGCAGATAGCTTCTTGGTTAGGGGTAGTACCTCGTGTCTACTTTCCCCTCTCAGTACTGGAACTTTATCTGTTTGAATATGTGCAGATCTTGTGAGTGATGTCAGTCTCTGAGTTCATGTGTACATCAGTGCTGTTGTGTCTGGAAGACACTGTTTCCACCACCTCTGGCTCTTATAATCTTTCCACCACCTCTTCTGCATAGCTCTCTGAGCCCTGAGGAAAGGGGTTTGATGAAAACACTTTATTTATAACTGAGTGCTCCAAAATCTCTCATTCTCTACACATTGTCCATGTGTGGGTCTTTGTGCAAAGCACTATTTTTAACTATATCTGTTAAAAATAAGTGCAAATCGAAAGATACAGAAAAACCTGGTCACACAGCTTTGCACGACCTTGGTTCCTTCCCAGTAACATCTGGAAGATTCCTTCAAATGTGGGTGCTAACATCTTACAGTTCCAGAAGTCACCACTGAAAAATCTACATAATACCATAGGCAAGGGCATATCTCTATACATAAGTAAACACATGTTCATTGGAAAGTCACTTCCATAGACTCCTCCATGTCAATGAACATTGTGTATGTGTTCATGTGGGTGTATGTGGCAAGGAACCTGCCTGTGTGTGCATATAGAAGCCATAGATTGGAGCTTGTCTTCCTTAATGGCTCTTCATCTTATTTTTCAAACAGAATCTCTCACTGAACATAGAGCTCACTGATTGAGCTAGCTAATAAATTCTAGGGATCTACTTTTCTATGCCCTACCCCAAACATCCCATTCCTATTCTGAACTAAGGTTACAGATGTGCTAAGATTTTATGTGAGTGCTATAGATCTAAACATATGTCCTCACATTTGCAGGGCAAGCACTTTATCATCTGAGTTGTCTTCCTAACCTAAATACCCTTTTTGTGTTATGAAAATCAAAATTTTTGCCAATTCATTAATACTTACATTCTCAAATGGTAATGCAGTGTGTTGGGGTTATATCCATCCTAAATTTAAATGTCACCCTAAACATGAATCTCACATCAAACCCAATATAAGAATGTCCCTATATGTTAAAAATATAAATTGCATTTTCATGCATTGATTTATTCATAGTCAAAAAGATAACCAGGCACTGGTGATTCATTAAAAAACAATGTAGGGCAACCCAGGTACGTTCAATTATGTGTTGTGGCTGCTTACTGCTGCACTAAGTTAGGCTTACTTCAGTCCAAAATCTGAATTAAAAAAAAATGAAGTTGGAACTTCTATATACTTTCATGATTACAGACTGGAAAACTTTACCATCTGGGGAATTTTCTTCTCCTGTCCCCCAACTCTTTAATCATCTTCCATATAAACAAGTGTGATTGATTAGAAGTGAACAACAGATTGTACCCTATTTGGGGACTCAAAGACAACCACCTCCCATGAGCATAAGCCTAGGATTGGCTAGAAGGCATACATTTATGGAAAGCCAAAAATAATGAACTTCATGGCTCTAATAAAGTAGAAAACTGACCCATTTTTACCTCAATATCAGTATACACTTGAGCTGCTTTTTAAAGAGGGGAAATTAAATTATATTTGTCAGTCATCCTTGACCATTGTCTGGAAACTATTTGAGACACAATAAAATCTCAGCAAATTCTACCTTATGTTCAGTAAATGCTGATAAGCTTCAGCCAAAAACAATAAAAACGACACTGGGGGCTGGCATTCAGCCATCCTGCCAACTAAGTTGGTTGATCTGTTTTGTTATAGAGATTGGTTAATGTTATTTTTCCTATGTCATATTCCTGGGATAAATTTTTAAACATGATTATGTATATTATTTTAATGAGCATAAAACTAATGTAGAGCTGGAGTGATGCCTCCGTGGTTAAAGCACTTCTACAGGACCTGGGTTCCATTCCCAGATGATGGCTCACAACTGTCCATAACTCCAATTCCAGGAAAGCTGATGCCCCTTCTGACCTCAGTGGGCACCTTGCACTCATGTGGTACACATACATACATACATACATACATACATACATACACATACATATACACATACATACAAAACAATACATAAATGCATAAATAAAATGCATAATCAGATGCATAAAATAAAAAATCTAAAGATCTTAGATAAAGAGATCTGCAATCCTGGAGAGTATCATATAGATAAAGATAGGTAGATGATAGATAGATAGATAGATAGATAGATAGATAGATGCATAGTTTCATTTCAGACAGATGTAGTGGTAAATGTCTGTCATCCTAGCACTAATGGAGGCTAGGTCAGGAGTATCCTGAGTTACATAAGACAGTCAGTGCAACTCTGCCTCAAAAAAAATGAAAGAAGGTAAAGGAAAAATGGAAGGAAGGATGGGAGAGAAAAGAAGGGGAGGAAAGTAATAGAGGATAGAAAAGAGGAAGAAAGGAAAGAAGAAAGAAAAACACAAAAATGTTTCCAAATATAATTTTCTAAATTCTTAAATCTTTTCTCTTTACAATGTTAATTCAAAATATTTTATCCATGAATTATTATATGTGTCTAGGTATATAGTGTGTTGTCACCAAAAGCTAAGGCAGGATTTGAAACTTTCATTTCAGCACAAATACAAGCTGAAAATCAATTTTACTAATCTACAGTTCATAGAACAAAGCCTTCCCATGTGTCCTAGTTAGGGTGACTATTGCTGTGATAAAACACTGTGACCAAAAACAACCTGGAGAGGAAAGAGTTAATTTGATTTACACTTCTACATGTAGTCCACTGCTGAAGATACCAACACAGGAATGCAAACAGGGCAAGAGCCTGAAGGCAGGAACTGAAACAAAAGCCATGGAGGAGTGTTGCTTACTGGCTTGCTCCTCGAGGCTTGCTCAGCCTGCTTTTTATAGCACACAGGGCCATCAGCCCAGGGGTGGAACTGCCCACAGTAAGCTGGACACACCCACATCAATTATTAATCATGAAAATGCACTACAGACTTGCCTACAGGCAACTCTTACAGAGGCATTTTCCCAATTGTGTCTCTCTCCCTAATAACTCTGGTTTATGTTAAGCTGACATAAAACTAGCCTGAATACCATGGCAGGCCAATCAGCAGATATTCTCCTCTTAAGTTCTTTGAACCCAAGACTCAAAAGTTACCTTGCCTTCTCATATACTTAAATACACAGATCTGAAAAAGACTTCCACTGTAAAATCAAGACCTGTATTTTCACCATGAATAGAACTTAATTAGGCAAGGCAAAAGCATCTTGCTGGCAACTGCACTGACAAGCCTCAATAAGCAAAGCTACTGTCTCCTAAGCAAAATGGCCACATAAAATAATCAAGTGTGGTAGCGCTTTCTTAGTGACAACCCATAGGTTGGCGACTGTGAACTTTGCTTTTTAGGTAAGCTTTGACAGTACTGTCTCTTAGCTTGCATTTACCAGCCAAGCTGATTTTTCCCCCATCTCCTTTTCAGACGTTAAGGGACTTGGTCTTCAGATGCTGTTTGGATTGCTGATGGAGAGCCTGGGATATTTAGAAAGCTTTCCTCTGAAAGAGTTCTCAGCGTGTGGTGTTGCCAAGTACAGACCAAAAGCCCTTCAATATTTATGCTCCTTCTATCTACACTCCGTAATGGAGAACTGTAATACCTGAATGATCCCAACCATCTGCTTCGTTGCATCCTTGAAAATGAGCTGGTGGTGGAATTTTACAAGCACTTTCTCTTATCTCTTGTTGCCAAGGAAACTGCTTTTCTTTTCGGGGATTTTTTTTTTTTTTTGGTAGTGGTGGAGGGGTGCCTATAATCCAAGCATCACTCCAGCACCAAGGCACAACCTTCCTTCTTCCCCTTTTCTTCAAATAAAATAAATATCTTCCCTGAGGAAGTCTCCTCCGTCATGCTAGGCACTCAGTCTCCAAGGACATTAGAAGATGCCAAGTCACTGAAAATGCAGACATGAGTGTTTGTGCTGAGTCTTCCCCCTATGCCGAATGAAAGAAGCTGGGAAGCTCACTTTGCCCAGCAAAAATGACTGTTCACTTGCTAGGGTTTATAAGGTGCTATTTTGTCATTTGTGCACATAAGACTCTGGAGAAATGAAAAGATCCATTCTGTACCCTGGCCCCATCCAATTGGAAGTTATTTTACCAAAAGGACCCCTTGAGTGATAAACACAAAATAAAAAATAATTGTGTTCGGCTCCGTGTTGTTTTCTAACTGAAAACATAAAAGAGAATCACCAAGCAGAGTGGGAAACTACCCACGGTTTTTATACCCTCAGGGTCTTAAAAGCATCAGTCCGCTAAGGAGACAGCCCACATCCTACCATGGGAGAGAACACGCTGAAAGAGCTATTGAAATGCATCATTTATGTGTCATGAGTTTGTTTACTTCGGAACAGGGTAACTGCCAGCGGCACAGTTTGTACTAGGAAGGTAGCTGTGCCCGGAACAGAAGATGGCAGTGAACTGCAAAAAAAATAAAAAAAAAGGCATTCTGTTATTAAAGACACCAGGATAACATGTGACATTTGCATAAGTCATTTACAAATCTCCTCATTTTCTTGTTCCCAGAGTAGCTTTGAGGAGCAACAATTGATTTGATTTCTCTCCCACACAATCTCTGAAACAGTTTTGTCGGGGGGGGGGGGGGGGGGGGGGTGTTGGGGGGGAGTATTGTTTGGGTTTGGGTTTGGGTTTGTTTGTTGGTTTTTCGTTTTTGGTTTTTCATTTTGTTTTGTTTTTAGAGAGAGAGAGGGAGAAGGGTTTGGGGGTCTTATTCATGTCAGGCTGACCTTGAATTCACTATGTAACTAACAACAAGCATGGAGGGAACTGCTAGTCCTCCTGCTTCCAGCTCCTCAATGTGGGCTTGCACCAGCATGTCTGCACTGCCAGCTCCTCAATGTGGGCTTGCACCAGCATGTCTGCACTGCCAGCTCCTCAGTGTGGGCTTGCACCAGCATGTCTGCACTGCCAGCTCCTCAGTGGGGGTTTGCACCAGCATGTCTGCACTGCCAGCTCCTCAGTGGGGGTTTGCACCAGCATGTCTGCACTGCCAGCTCCTCAGTGTGGGCTTGCACCAGCATGTCTGCACTGCCAGCTCCTCAGTGGGGGCATGTCTTCTTTAGTCCAAGACCCTCTTTAATATGCATGAATTCACACTCCACAACATTTGCGACCCTGAATGAGACTGAAGAAAGACAGAAAATGATGAAATATGATTTAGAAGTAATGAAGAAAGAATGCTCGATTACAAGTGGAGAATGAGGGCTACAGAGATGGCTCAGCACTGAAGAGCACTGGCTGCTCTTCCAAAGGATCCTGATTTGATTCTCAACACCCCCACGGCATCTCACAACCAGTTCCAGGGCATCTAGCATCCTTTTTTTGGTCTCCTTGGGAATTGCAAACATGTGGTGCATAGACACATATGAGGGCAAAACATCCATACACATAAAACAAAAGAAAAACAGAATATTTTTAAGTTTTTAAAAAGTGGAGACTGAAAGGTACACATAAAAATTCAAGAATGTATTAACCTTAGTGACAGGAAATGAGAACACTGGCCCATGCAATAGCATTGCAGAACACAGGGTTAGAGAATGAAAAAAAACTGGAAGAGATTCATGAACAGGTGAGCAGACAATGTCTTCTCTTCTTTTTAGATATCTTTTGGGTATGTTTCATCTTAGCCATGGAGTTACTGCTTCTTGGGTGGAAGTTGCCATTTAAAATGGAAGTTGCCATTTAAAATATACAATCAGGGGCTGGGGTGATAACTCAGTCAGTAAAGGGCTTGCCATGAAAGCAGGAAGACCTGAGTTCAAACCCCCACAACTTATGTTTAAACAAAAGCCAGGTGCAGTGGCATGTGCTTGTAATCACTACAGAGGAGGAAACAGGTGGATCCTTGTGGCTTGATGGCCAGTGGTATATCCTGTTTGTCAAGCTTCAGGCTAGAATGAACCCTGTTCAAAAAACATAGTGGACAATGGCTAAGGAACAAAACTGGAAGTTGTCTTCTGGCCTTTATGCTTGTGGATGCACAATTGTACACACAGAGACACAAAAAATAAGTAAAACAAAATACTAAAATGAATATGCAGCCAAGACTCGTCTATAACTTACTATTGCAAAAATGAAGGTCACCATCATTTCCCATAACCAATGCTTTATTCAGGCTGACACACTCCAGATATAAAGCAAAGCTTGGTGTCCCCTGGATCAAGCAGAAATAGGTTCATCTGATAATATTTTAATAGAATTTGCTTTGGAACACATCACACACATTAGAAAATTATCCTGACAGCCCAGATGTACTCTGGGAAAGTACGTGCAAGAATGGCCTTTGGACTCATTTTCTACCCACATGGATTTCACTTAAAGGGAAGGCTCATCAAGAGGAGAAAATCTGCACATAAACTCATACCTTCCAATTCTCTCCCCTGTCTTCTCCACCTCCTAAGTATGATAGAACCCAAAACACCTAAGAACACAACTCCTAAGTCAAGCAGTGTTTTGATCATTATCCCTAGCAAGGTGTATAGCCCAGATTAAAAGTCTCAGGGACGTCAAACTTTCAGATTCCAAAAGAGCAGAAATAAAACCAATACTCAAAAGCATTAAAGGCTGATATTAGCAGAGCTCTTAGGGCTGGAGCCTGGCCTGTAGCAGCCCTAACAAACCACCCCCAACCATCTGCAAGTACAGTAAAAAAGCAGAGAAAGGAGGTTTAGTCAATGTGGCCCCATTGGAAAGTGGAACAAATGAAGATGTCCATTCACCTCCAAGAGCACCTTCAGGGCTCTGATATGAGGGCAGGACGTGTGCACAACTCAGCAATGAATGTGTGATTCCAGTGGTTGCTGGCCCAGCTTCTCCTGGCTCTAGTCGCTCTTGCAAGGTTGTCTGACAAGTTGTCAAAAGTAAGTAAAATCTTTTCCTGCGTGACAGTTCTTGGCTGACAACTGCCTTTAGCCATTTCCTTTTCCCAGCATGAGACTCCCATGGAAATTCCAGTTGCATTGTGTCAATATTGTGATAATCAAAGAAAGGGGTACAAGTGTCTCTTTGGAATATCTTCATTCCTGAAGGGACCATTACTATTGTTGAAAATGCCCCTCAGTTACCTTAGCAACATCCCTCAGAGAATCCTTCGTGACTAAAATGGTCCCCATTTCACGTCACACTAGTGACTTTAGGTTGTAAATATCAAGAGGCATCACAGACTCACCAATGAGTCCAGTATAGATTCTAGATTCAGAAAGAGACTACAGTCTGGAACTTCTGACTCTGGGACAAGTGCTAACCATATTGCCTTCATTAGAGAGTCTGCGGTCCTCTGCAAACTGAGAATGAGTCCTGCCTTACAAGGCCGTTGGCAGTCTTGTAAGACTGATTAGAGCATCATGCCCCCATGCAACACAGCTCCAGGTGTGAATGAATAGGTTAGACACCAAAGAATAGCTTCTGGTGTGACAGCTAATCTTGGCTAACAACCCAATTCAATTCAGTGACACCTAGGAGATGAGTAAAACAAACTCTGAGTGTGTCCGTGAGGGTATATCAAGAGAAGATTTAATTCCAAGGGCTCTGATCCTATGAATGGATGGGTCTATGGAAGGATTCGAAATTTGGAGAGACTTTTGATAAGTGATGGAAATGAGAAAGGTGTAGCCTGATTAGTGGAAGTAAGACACTGGGGCACGTCCCTGAGAGCTACTTTTCCTTAGTTCCTTCTTTTTGCTGTTCTGTTCTGTTTCCTATCTACCATGATGTGAGCTACTCCACTAGATCTTCTCTACCTGTTGGACCTAAACCTCTCAAACAATGAGAAAAATAAGTCTCTCTTCCATCAAGCTGTTTCTGTGACCAAGGAAACACTTTCTCTCTTAAGTTATTTTTGACGGTATTTTTTAATTAATACTTTTATTTATTTGAGAACAAATTTGTATCCTATTCTTTCCCTTCCTCAACTCCTGCTATATCCCACCCACCTCCCTACATATCCAACTTAATATTGTTTCTCTCTGTTTAAAAAAAATGGAGTTCACTCTTGGGAACTCCAAAGGACTCTATCTCCTCCTACATTTGTTCAACCATGTTCCTTGCTGCTCTAATCATGATAGGCAGAAATTGGAAACAACCTAGATATCTATCAATGGATTAATGAATAAAGAAAATGTGGTACATTTATACAATGGAATATTACTCAGCTGTTTAAAAAAGTGAAACAATGAAACTGACAGTTAAATAGATAGAACTAGGGAAAAATCATCCTGAATGAGGTATCCAAGACCCAGAAAGATAAATATGTTATGCATTCACTTATATGTGGACATTAGCTGTGAAGTCAAGGATAAACAAGCTACAATCTGTAGAACCACAGATAGTAGGTATAAAGAAAGGAATGAGGAGGGACACATGGGTGTAGTTAAAAAAAGGAAATAGAATAGTTATGGATGTATTAAGGGGGGCTAGAATAGGAGAATCAAGTTGGGAGGGAGAGGGGAGAAGGGGACTGGGGGAATATACAGCTAAAATTAAGGGCCATTTGAAGGGCAGATGTAAACCTACTACAGTAGAAGCTTCTTTAAAAATATACATATATGAAGGTGGTCTAAATGGAATCACCAAATAATGGGAGAGACAAAGTCACAACTAGACACTCTCATCACCAAAGGAAACCTCCAGGGCAAGAAATGGGTTACATATAATTGACTTATTGGCCATAGGGGCCCCATGAACATGGCCAAACAACCAGGCTATTGCCAAGGCTATTGGCTGCTCCCCACAAACTGATGGTAAGGCCATATTGTTGAAGACAACACCTATGTAGCTTATTTAATATGGAGAAGTCGAGCTGGTGCCTTCTTCACCCCTACTGACAAGTAGGGTACTAAAAGGTACTCTGCATGCTATCAGAGGAGAAAAGTAAACACTAACCAAGTTACAAACCCTTCAATCTTCAATGGTGGCCTGCCTACAAGATACTCTAGTGCAATAATAGACAATCATTGTGCTGGTAATCAACCAATATCTGATTAGATTTAAGGCCTACTGCATGAGATGGAATCCATGCCTGACACTGCTTGGGTGGCCAAGACTCTGAGACTAGATGAGCCATGGATCTAGAGGAAAAACAAATACTACTGTTCTGCTAAACAGTGGTTCTTAACCTGTGGGTTGTGATCCCTTTGGAGTCAACTATCAAATATCCTGCATATCAGATATTTACATTATGATTCATAAGAGCAAAATTACAGTTACAAAGTAGTAACAAAACAATGTTATGGTTGGACGTCACCACAACACAAGGAACTGTATTAAAAGGCTGCAACATTAGAAAGGTTGACAACCAGTGTGCTAAAGGAACATAGCAATAAAATGACTCCTAATGACATTGTGTTATATTTATAGATCAGTATCTTACTCAGCCATCATCAGAGAAGCTTCCTCCTGCAGTAGATGGGAACTAACACAGAGACCCACAGCCTGGCACTATTCAGAGAGTAAGAAACCTTGGAACACTCAGTCCTAACTGGGGTGTCTCCATCAAATCCCTCCCCTCAGGGTTCAGGGAACTCTGTGGAGAAGGCAGAAAAAGTATAAGAGCCAAGGGAGATGGAAGACACCAAAGCAACAAGACCTTCTAAATATAACAGGATGAAGAACATATGAAATCAAAGGGACCATGGCAGCATGTGCAGGGCCTTCATGAGTATAAGCCAGATGGGATTCCAGCACTGAAAGGGGAAGTAGACACAAGCTCCCATCCCTAATCTAGAAGCTGTCTCAATTAACATGCACTCAAAAAAGAAAAATTAGTTTTTTCCAATGGGTCTCACTGGATACACAAACCACACCTAAGGCAGCCCCACACCCACCAGGAGACGGCCAACAGAAAGTGAATTGGATGGTATTTTTATAGGTTTTGGAGGTTGTTGTTTTGATTTGGTTTGGTTTGGTTTGGTTTGGCCTTTTGGCTCATAATGCTTTGTCTGGGCATTTTTTTAATCTTACAGATCTACTGCTTATATATTGTCTCTTTCCAGTTTTATTTTTATGAGATTTCTGTGTATGCAAATATGTGTGTCTCTGCATCTTTGTGTGTTTCTTGTGGGTTTTTCTTGGGCTCTTTTTTTGGTGCATTTGTTTGTTTTGTCCTATTCTGGTTTGGTTTTATCTTGTTTTATTTTATTATCATTATTATTTTTAGATGCCTGTTTGTTTTCTAATGAGAGAGAGCAAGAAAGGACATGGATTTGGTTGAGTGGGAAGGTAGGGAGGATGTAGAAGAAATTGGGAGAGAGGAAATCATAATCAGAATATATAGTATAAAAAAAAAAATCTGCCGGGCAGTGGTGGCACATGCCTTTAATCCCAGTACTCAGGAAGCAGAGCCAGGTAGATCTCCAGCCTGGTCTACAAAGCGAGATCCAGGACAGGCACCAAAACTACACAGAGAAACCCTGTCTCAAAAAAAAAAACCAAAAAAAAAAGGAAAAAAAGAAAAAGAAAAAGAAAAAAATCTGTTTTCAATTCTAAAAACAATAAATTATAATGGCTCACTACACATAAGCATGGGGCATGCCCTCAATTGTGGTTGATATCCCCAAAGTCACTCACTCCATTGAACAGATTTTTCCCTCTCCTAGATGCTATCAATTGAGAATAACTTCTTGGTTAAGGGTTGCACTTTGTGCCCACTTCCTCCATTCTGGATTCTGTCTGACTTGTCCTGTGGTCACAGTTTCTATGAGTTTATATGTGCATCTGTCCCATTATGTCTGAAACAAGACACTTTCTTTGAAGGAATCCACCACCTCAGGCTCTTACAATCTTCCTGGCCCCTCTTTTGCATAGCTCCCTGAGCCTTGAGGGGTGGTGTGTGATAAAGACATGCCATTTAGAGCTGAACATCCCCAAGTTTCTTTTTCTCTGTACATTGTGCAACTGTAGCTTTCTATGTTGGTTACCATCTACTTCAGAAAGAAGCTTTTCTGATGAGGGTTGAGTGAAGCATTGATCTCAAGTTCTGGTTAGACCTCCAGGTTCAGACTCCAAGTAATCCCAGATCAGTGTGGTGGTTGAGGTGACAGGGTGTTATATCACAGCAAAGGAAATGAAATGGAGACAGCTCAGCAGGTAAAGTGCCTGCACAGATTTGAGTTCAACACTTAGAGCCCACATAAGAAGCTAGATGGGGGCCAGGCGGGATGGTGTACACGTTTAATCCCAGCACTCGGGAGGCAGAGGCAAGCAGATCACTCACTGAGTTTAAGGCCAGCCTGTTCTACAGAGCGAGATCCAGGACAGCCAAGGGCTATACTAAGAAATCTTGTCTCAAAAACAAAACAGAACGAAACAAAAAGAAAGCTAGATGTGGTGGCAAGTGTTTGTAATCCCAGAGCTAGGAAAGACAAATGAATCCCTGGGGTTTCCTGACCAGCCAAACTAGCCTACTTGATGAACCCCAGGCCTGTTTCAAGAAAAAGGTGAGTGGTGCCTGAGAAACATACACACACACACACACACACACACACACACACACACACACACACACTTGAGGACTCAGGCATCATTCTGCCTGGGTGTTAGACTCTCCATTGGGGCATTATAAAAATCCCCAGGCCAGGGCCACCCCACAAATCACAGTATCATAATTATCTTCAAGAAGACAGGGACAGAGACCTGGACTCCCCTAACCCCCATGACTCTAAACTGTCTTCAGTGAGAAGGGTGTGGAGCAACAAGCCAGAGGAAGAGATAATGAGCACAGCAGCCTTGGGATGCTCCCTGTGTTTTCCTTTGCTGAAAGGTAAGGGGGAAATTGTTTTCTGCTGTTTCGTGAGCTCTACTGACAGTTCTAAATACTGAAGATGCTGCTGCACACAAACAGTATTTACAAAGGGAAAAAGAAAAGGCAGCATGCCACTATGATGCTCTTAGAAAGGCGGCATGTCACTATGATGCTCTCAGCTCCCTTTATGCTTTTGTTCTGGGAGCACAGCATAATTTCTGCAGGCTTTCTGCCCTCTGTTGTTTGTAAAAGACAGCAAAGAGCAGCTCCTGAGAGACACCATGAACATACAAATTGCCCTCCCCAGCCACTTCTGGGGAGACTCAGGTCCCTAGAAACTTGCTTGCCTGGAACTTACCTTTCCTTTGAGGGACTCTGTTATCTTATTTTTCAAAGAGAACAGAGAACCCTTCTGGAAGCTGTTTAGGTTCCTACAAAAGAGGAATCATTATAATCATCTTTATATTACAAATGACTTTTAAAACCCAGTGAGAAAGTCTGTTTATTTTTTTATCCAAATTACATCATCTCCTTCCCACAAATAAATTAAACTTGAGTACTCTACTCAGCTTGAAAAAATATCTAAGCCACACATGGAGTCTCAACACTTGACAGGCTAAAACTAAAGGATATGGGCTCCAGGTCAGCATGAGCTGAATAGTGAGACCCCATCAAAACAATTCCAAGAAGACACTGTGCATGAATATATTCCTGCATTATGTATCTGTTCTACCCTTCTAACTAAAAAGATACATATTTGATACATTTATATAATCACATTACTGCATATAAATTATATAATATATACTAATATATTATTATTAGATTATATAATTTTATATGCTGGGGATTTAGCTCAGTGGTAGAGCACTTGCCTAGCGATTTTATATTTAGAATACAGATGTATTTATATTTAGAATATAGATATATAGAATATATGTGTATTCCATAATTATATCATATATAGCAATAATATTACTATATACTGATATATGATCTTATGTTTCTATAGAATAGTCAAATATGTATTGTATCTTTTGAATATAGAAGTACATTTATAAAATCTATATTATTATAGCATTACATACTATATATAACGTAATTAGAATTGTGTGATTATAAGTACTGGTTTTAGAACTCAGTGGTAGACCACTTGCCCTAAATCCAATCCCCAATACTACCAAAAATTCCTCATATAATTCTACAATATAGGTATTATTGATGAATATACATGTTATATGTAATATTATATATATATATATATATGTGTTACTTGGCTGTAAACAGAAGGAAGTGTGGAGGGAGGGAAGAAGAGAGGGAAAGAGGAAAGGGAGGAGGGAAAGAAAGATGGAAGAAGACTGGTTGATTTAAATGTGTGTACATATACACATATACATATGTACATATAGATATATACATTTATACATATATACAACTTTTCTTGTCACTCTGACAAAATACCTGAGAAACTAACTGGAGGAAAAACGGGTTCATTTTGGCTCACAGTTTGAAGGTAGTTAGTCCATTATGCTCATAATGGCAGAAACTTGAGGTGGCCATTCACGTTGCATCCACAGTCAGGAAACAGAGGAGAAAGCCGGAGCTCATCTCACCTCCTCCTTTTGATTCAGTCCAGACCCCAGCCCATTCAAAGCACATCTTACTTTTTCACTGAAATCTTTCTGGAAATGCCTTCAAAGACATATCCAGAGCTGTGTTTCCATGGTGACTCTGAATCTAATCTAACAGTGAATGTTAACCACCACACTATATTTCCCAGATTCTTGCCAACACTTTTTGAAAACCAGCTTCTAACTGGCCTTTGCAACCTATACGTACACTCATATATGTGTTTATTCTGCTTGTTTTAGAGACTGGCAGAAAGTCTTGATGTGCTTATTTTACAAGTAATGAATGGTTTAGTTCCACTTATATTTCCTCAGTGACCAAGGGCAGGCAGGGGTTGGCAACTATTGTCTGTGAAGAGCTAGATGGTAAATATTTCAGGTTTTCTGGTCCACACATTATCTGTGGTAGCCACTTAGCCATGCTGTTGCAACTGATTACAGGCTTAAAAGTATACTGCTCTGTGAAAGTGACTAATCTGAAAACATATTGGGGCTGAGAAAATGGCTCCATAGGCAATGTACTTGCCTTGCAAGAAGACCTGAGTTTAAGTCCCAGAACAGAGCATCATGGTACATGCCTATAACCCCAGTGCTAGGGGCAAGTAGAGCTGGGAAGAGCCCTGGCCAGCCAACATAGTTCATTCAGTCAGGGAGATCCAGTTTCAGTGATAGACCCTGTCTCAAACATACAAGGTAGAGAGCAATTGAGGAAAACATCTAACATACCCAAACACATGTATACACAAATGAACATGTACACACACTCACAAAAAGGCAATATGCTCTGCATTCTAGTCCCAGTTGTGATGTGCTAAAATACTCTGACTAAAAGGAAGGAAAGGGGTCTATCTGGCTTACAATTCCATACAGTCCATGTGGTACAAATTGGCCCTCATAATCTCATAGGGAGTGGCACTATTAGGAGGTGTGGCTTTGTTGGTGTAGGTATGGCCTTGTTGGAGGAAATGTGTCAGAGTTTTGAGGTTTCCTATGCCCAGAATACCACCCAGAATCTCTTCCCAGTCAACTTCCTGTTGCCTGCAAGCCAATATGAAGCCAGCATCACATCTGCCAGCACACCACCATGCTCCCTGCCATGATGATAATGGACTGGACCACTGAAACTATAAGGGAGCTACTCCAATTAAATATTTTCTTTATAAGAGTTGCCCTGGTCATGGGATCTCTTCACAGCAATAGAAAATCCTAAGACGTCCATCACTGAGGAAGTCAAGTCTCGAACTTGTAAGCAGGCCTGCTTGAGATTCTACATATCATTACCTCCAGCCAAGGACCTTACTTCACAGTCAAAGGACTGTGGCAAGAACGATGGAAGACACTGCTTGCTAGCTGGCAAGCTGTTTTATACTCTGCTAGCTTTCTTATACAGTTCAAGATGACCTGCCCAGGAAATGGTGCTACCCACAGTGGGCTGGGCTCTCCTTTACAAATTCAAAATCAAGACAATACCCCACAGACATGTCCACAGGCCAAGTGAGCTAGGCCATTTCTCAGCTGAGGCTCTTTTCCCGGATCATTCTAGGTTATAACAAAATGGCAGTTAAGGATAACCAGGACATTGTATGGCTCCAATTTTATCATGCTGTGGGAAGAACAAAACTACAAAGACAGTAAAAATATTTAAAAATCAGTGGTTTCTAGGGCCTGGGGGGAAAATGAATGGGTAAAGTGGCAGGGGGTCTTTAGTGCTATGAACAATTGTGTATCATACTGGCATGGTGAATACAGGTCATTATCCATCTGTCAACCATTATAGAATATACAATACAAGTGGTAGCCAATGTCAACTCTGTAGTAAATGGATTTATCCTATAAGAGTATATCTATAGCACATAGTGAAAAAAAATGAATAAACGCTTTCTCCAAAAGAAATGGAAAATAAGACAGATGCTCTTCAAAAACTAAAATAAAATAATTTTAAAAAAAACACAGAATTACTATATAATCTAGCAATGCCACTTCCAAGTGCATGCTTAGAACAGTGGAAAGCAGGAACCTGGAAGCATATGTGTACAATTATGTACTTAGCAAAATTATTTCTATAGTAAAAACAGAAGGCCTGCAAAGTACTCACTGAGAAGCAAAAGGCTAAACAAAATGTGATTTATCTGTACACTGGAACTTTACTCTGCTTTTAAAGGACATAAATCATGAAATATAGTACAACAAGGATGAACCTTGGAGACATTATGTTAAGTGAAATAACTCCATCACAAAAGGACAGGATGGTTACATATGCTGTAGTTTGAATGAGAAATGTTCACCATAAGTTCATGCGTTTGAACACTAGGTCCCCAGACAGTGGTGATGTTTGGGAAGGTTGTGGAACTTTTAGGAGATGGAACCTTTCTGTTTTTTTAAATGCTTGTGTATGCCTGTGTATGGTACATGTATGTGTTCTTATATGCGTGTGCATATGTACAAGTGCATATGCATGAGTTTGCATGCTCATATAGAGGCCAGAGGTACACATTAGGTGTTTTCCTTAGTGATTCTCCACCTCATTTTTTTCTCTTTTTTTTTCTTTTGGTTTTTTGAGATAGGGTTTCTTTGTGTAGCTTTGCGCCTTTCCTGGATCTCGCTCCATAGACCAGGCTGGCCTCAAACTCACAAAGATCTACCTGCCTCTGCCTCCAGAGTGCCGGGATTAAAGGTGTGCGCCACCACTGCCTGGCAAGTAATTTATTTATTTTTACTTATTTGTTTTGCCTGCATGTGTGTCTGCATGAGGGTGTCAGATCTTGGAATTACAGGCAGTTGTGAGCTGCCATGTGGGTGCTGGGAATTGAACCCGGGTCCTCTGGAAGAGCAGTAGGTGTTCTTAACCACTGAGCCATCCCTCCAGCTCCTCATTTTTTTTTAATTTTATAACTTGATTTCATTTTACATATCAGCCACATATTCCCCTGTCCTCCCTCCTCCCGCCCCCGCTGCCTTCCCCCCAGCCCATCCCTCATTCCCATCTCCTCCAGGGTAAGGACTCCCCTGGGGATTCAGCTCAACCTGGTAGATTCAGTCCAGGCAGGTCTAGTCCCCTTTTCCCAGGCTGAGCAAAGTGTCCCTGTGTAAGCCCTAGGTTCCAAACAGCCAGCTCATGCACTAAGGACAGGTCCCGGTCCCACAGCCTGGATGCCTCCCAAACAGTTCAAGCTAATCAACTGTCTCACTTATCCAGAGGGCCTGATCCAGTTTCATGGGGGTTCCTCAGCTATTGGTTCATGTGTTTCCATTAGTTTGGCTATTTGTCCCTATGCTTTTTCCAATCATGGCCTCAACAATTCTCGCTCTTACAATCCCTCCTCTTTCTCGCCAATTGGACTCCTGGAGCTCCACCTGGGGCCTGGCCGAGGATCTCTGCATCCACTTCCATCAGTCATTGGATGAGAGTTCTAGCGTGACAGTTAGGGTGTTTGGCCATCCTATCAACAGAGTAAGTCAGTTTGGGCTTTCTCTCGACCATTGCCAGTAGTCTATAGTGGAGGTATCTTTGTGGATTACTGGGGACCTCTCTAGCACTTTGCTTCTTCCTATTCCCATAGGGTCTTCATTTATCATGGTCTCTCTTTCCTTGTTCTCCCTCTCTGTTCTTGAACCAGCTGGGATCTCCCACTCCCCTAAGCTCTCTTTCCCTCGACCCTTGCCCTTCATTACCCCCACTCGCGTCCACCTCATTTTTTAAAACAAGGTCTTTCACTGAGCCAGAAGCTCATCAGTTATTGTAGACAGACTGGATAATGAGTTCCAAGATCCTCCTATCTCTGCCTCACCAGCACTGGGATTACTGGTGCATACCACTGTACCCAGTGTTTTACATAGGTTCTGGGGATCAAATTCAGGTTCTCATGCTTGCACAGATAACACTTTACTGACTTAGCTATCTCCCCAACCACTGTGTCTGTTTTTAAAATAGAATTTCAAAATGATATACCTTATACTTTCAGTGGACCAAGCACTGCAAGTCAGTTACACAAGCCTCCAGGGACTAGAAAGGAAAAACAAGTAAGCAGCCTTTTCAGGATACATTGATGGGTCTTTTTTTTTTTTTTTTTTTTTTTTTTTAGCAAGAGAGGAACTCATCTGCTATCTTATTTCTGAAATATTTACATTGCAGCTTTTCAAAGACAGGTCTGTGGTCTGTGCTCCCCAAAGAGATAGCACCAGTATCTTTGGGGCTGAATTGGGCTCAGTAGAAGCAGCCATCACTCTGGAGGTTTTGCTGTTCAGACAGCAAGCGGTCACCTGTCTGCTAGCAAAATCTTGAAAAGCTAGGAAGAGCTGTCCAATTTGGGGCTGATGAAGTCTTTGGAAAGATAAACTACACATTGTCAAAAATGTGCTAGATCTCTGCATAATAACTACTTGCCTAGAATGCACAGAGATTTTCCTCTTAGAAGTGATTATCTGGCTGGCTTAGTAATTGTTTTTATTTCTCATCAAAGACTTTGCAAAAAAAAAAAAAAAAAAACCAGGATGTATGCAGAATGAGACAATGATAAAAATCATTTAATGTACTTGGGGAAATCCTAGAATCCCCAGGAGAAAATACAATTACATGAGAGTACAGCCCTAGTGTTGTTCTTTTGTTTATTTTTTACCAGATTTACAATGCCTCTCAGGTTTGATTTCCTACCTGACCTTACTTCTAACGGTATGATCACCCTGAAAATCATTTTTTAATTGTTTTGTCTGTTTCATGCCAAATTATGTGTTGCAGCAAAATTTTTACTGATTAAAGAAAATTACATGGACTCAGTCTAAGATTATTTTGTAAATATGACTTAAATTCTACTTAAAGATGACAACTTTAAGTCATGAATTTAAGTCCCTTTCCAAAGTTGGCTCAGAGGGCAGCCAGCCACCATGTTATAAGGCTGCTCAAGCACCCCATGGAAAGTCCACACAGGAAGAAATAAAGCTGCCAACACCAAGCTGTGAAAGAGCCAAGATGGAAGCAGATTACTCAGCAAGGCTTCAGATGACCTTATCTCCACATGACATTATTCCGCTATCTTGCAAACAAAGCTAAGTCACAACTGCCACATGGAGCAGCTGCTGAATTCCCAACCAGCATAAACCTTAAGAAATAATAATAAATGATTGTCCTTTGAAGCAGCTACATGCAGTATTCCAGAAATGAAAGTTGGACTGAATGCATCTGTTAGCTTGTACTTTGCAACAAATGACTCTGTAAACCTTAAAGCAGTGCTTCCCAAACTTTCTAATGCTGCAATCCTTTAATACGGTTCCTCGGTGTGGTGGTGACCCCCAACCATAACATCATTTTCATTGCTACTTCATAACCATAATTTTGCTACCATTATGATTCATAATGTAAATATTCTTGGAGACAAAGGTTTGCCAAAGGGGATGCAACCCACTGGTTGAGAACCACTGTCTTAAAGTAACAAGCTTTCAGTATCTTTCAAAGCACTGTGACTCTACTTGAAGACTTAACTAAGGAGGCATCTACTTCTAATATTACGGAGTTGTTAGTAGGGCTAGGTTTCCCACTGAATCCCCAGTGCTAACTACCATGCTGTGAGATCCTTTCAGATAGTGGGCAATTAAGATTGCGTCTCAAAGCCAGAACTAGAAATAAAGTTGGCTAGAAGATAAATGTTACAATATTTTATAAAGCAGTCACCTGAATGGTAAGCCAGCAGGTTCCAAATGAAAGAAGCAGAGCACCAGGTCAACCTGCATTCAAGATGAGAAGCAGAAGCAAATTAAACAAGTTCATGGATGAGTATCATTGTGATGTGGTAATCATAAGTCATCCTAAAAGTCTGCCTAATGCTATTGAACATATATAAAATAACATACACCTGGCAGTGGTGGCCCATGCCTTTAATCCTAGCACTTGGGAGGCAGAGAGGCAGGTAGATCTCTGTGAGTTCGAGGCCAGACTGGTCTACAAGCAAGTTCCAATACAGCCAGGACTACACAGAGAAGCCTTATTCTCCAAAAATAATAGATGGATGGATGGATATGTAGATTAGATAGATAGATAGATAGATAGATAGATAGATAGATAAAGCAAATAAATAAAAAATACATATTCATTTTTAAAACCTAGAGTTTAACAAAATGGACTTTGGAGCTACTTTTAAGTCTGCCTAAACTTAGATTACTTAACCATTTGGTGCCTCAATTACCCATATGTAAAAGGGCAATTACAATAATACCATCTAAACATAAAGTATTACTGGTTTAGGAATGGAGCATCAATTAACGGAAAATCTATGGTGACCATTTTGTAGATTTCTTTATATCTGCAGGCTTTTCTACAAATACCAAATGACACATTCCCAAATTACAGAAATGTCTGTGGAACTGGGAGAAACCACCGTGGGTTTTTCCTTTAAAATGCCATAGGTCTGGGGCTAGAGAGATGGCTCGGTGGTTAAAAGCACTAACTGTTCTTTCAGAGGACCAGGGTTTGATTCCCAGCACCCACATAGTAGCTCACAACCATCTGTTGTTCCAGAACTAGGGAACCTGATGCCCTCTTCACACCTCTGCAAGTACTAGGCATGTACATTGTGCACAAATGTACATGAAGTCAAAACATCCACACACAATAATAAAAATTAATAAGAATAAAATCAACAATAGTAGTAATAATAATAAAGTTCCACAAGACTTGCCTTATTAGAATTTCAAGGATGGGGCTAATTTGAAATATAATTTTTATGATAGTTTTAGTAGAGGTATCCTGCATGAGTAGATAATGCTGTTCCCAAACCACAGGTTATTGAAGGAGCATCCCAGTGCCAGGTGTGTGACACTGGCCTAGAAATAGCTAGTCAGAAAGTCCCCCATATACCCCCCAAAAAAACTATACAGGCTATGGATACTGCCTTTGGTTGTCTACCATAGCTAGATGGTAAGACAGTATTGTGGAAGACAGCACACATTCTGGCTACAGGACACAGAGAAATCACGCTGGAACTGCATTAGAAGCTCCTCTCTCCTGGCTGGGTTTCATAATTTGGGGGAAGTGTTACACAGGCCACTGGGGAAGACTCATCAATACTTGTACCCAGCAGTAGATCCTGCATGCTACAATACTGACCTGACAGACAAGATGTGCCCAAATGCAACCATGGTATAGATGCTATGGGAGTAACAAATAACTTTCTGATTCTATTTGACGTCCATTTCAAGAGAGGAAATTCATGACTGGTACCATAAATCTTCTCAAAATCCCATGTCTCTAGAGGTCATAAGCCTTAGGGTCTAAACCTACTGCTATTGTCTTGATAAATAGGCATGGTCTCAAAATGTCTTCTAAATATTTATGTTTATATCCATAGATTTGTGCTGCTCTCAGCCTAGGTTGGAGAAACTTCTATTTGTAATAGGCAAAGGTTAATACAGAGACTCATATATGGTTAAAGTTGAATGCTCAGTCCTGACCCTTGCCCAAGGCCCAAAAAACAACTCAGAAGAAAGGCTGAAAGAGTGTAAAAACTCAAGGATGTAGAGGAGAATGGTGAAACTCTGTCTTTGATATGACAGGAACATTGCAATCATGAACTCACAGCAGCTTTGGCCACCTGTACAAGATTTATACACACAAAAAGACATGAGATCAGGAGAGGGACTACTTTGGAAGAAAAAGGGGATTAGTAAGACTGAGAAAGAGATCAAAGACAGTAATAATGGAGAGTAGGATCAAAATACACTATATACATTTATGAAATTTTAAAAATAACTCTCCCCAAAAGCCAGGCATAACGTCATAGCCTTACAATCCCAGTGCAGGGGAGACAGAGGCAGATAGATCCCTAGAACTCACTGGCCAAGCCAGTCTAGCCTAATTGGCAAGACCCAGGTCCTAATGAGAGATCCTGTCTCAAAAATAAAAGGGTAGCAAGAAAAAAAATAAAGAAAAAAAACCTAACAAAAATTAAGAAAAATGAAAAAATCAGAAAAAGGTTTAAGTTTTAGTTAAAAAAAAAAAAAAAAAACAAGCTAGATGGCACATGAAGAATGACAGCCAAAGTTGACACAGCTTCCACATGCCCACAAACACTGGTATAAATTAAATGCATTAGTAGTTAACTCCAAGACTCCAATAATGTACCAGTATCACATTAAGCAAAGAAATAAATGCACTTCCCCTTGGAGTCGTTTAACTGAGTCCAGATTTGAATTCTCTACTTTGTACTCCGTGTCTTCCATCTGTTGTCTGTCTGCTGTATGAGTCTAAATCTGTGCCTGTCTGAGGGTTGTCTTGTGAATCTCTGTCTGTGTTGGTGTCTCCTCCTATGTTCAAGTCCGTGTGTGTGTGTGTGTGTGTGTGTGTGTGTGTGTGTGTGTGTGTGTCCATAACAAAAGGCTTCACCCTGTCTATTGAACAGCATAGAAAGTGTCACATGAGGAAGGAGTGAGTAATAATCTTTCACAGAGTTTTACAAGTAACTAAGTCAATGGCCCCAACTGACCCAGACAACAGTGCTAAATACATTATTGCTTATCAAGCAATAGCCAAATGTTTGTGTTCAACTTTGATAGTGGATATTCATTTTAGAAGAGTTCTTTCAACTTCTGTATTTACAGCTTTCAACAAATGATACACATGCATTATTCTTGGTGGTAGGCATGAAGGAGTACTAAAGATTATAGCTATGTTTTAGCTTGACTTGCAAAAGTTGATTGCATGGGAAATCCAAGGCAAGTACTACAGTTGATTGCTACATTGGTCTCTTAGAAACAGGTTAAACAAACAGGCTGAGTACACAGTAGGATAGCAATCTCAAGTGACCTCAAGATGTACTATTAACTTTGGCTGTGAGGTCCAGCAAAAGTTCTACTCTCTTAGAATGTAAGAGATATTTACACAATATTTCATTGCTACACATACCTATATGCATGCACTCACACATACACATATGAACATGTTCATGCAAACATAAGCATACACATGAACATGCACACAAACACATGCATACACATAAATATGCATACACATATGCACCAAAAAGAAAAAATAGTCAGGGACAAAAAAAAACATACTTCAGTAAGAAAAAGCAAACACTCAACAAAACAGGAAAAAAGGTGTTGCATTTCTGCAGTGACAACGAAAGTCAGCTGATAGTAGAGGAATGACGGGGGACATTCTACAGAAGAGAATGTGACATCCACTCAAGATGATATTCAAGCCAAGAAGTGGCAGAGAGCTGTTCACCAACAAGAAGGAGCTCAGTGACACAGGCCCATGAGCACTCTTGATGACTCCACTTGAAGATGAACTTGAGACTCATAAGAGGACAGAGAACTAAAGGCTTCGGGATAGAGAATCCACAACCACCCAACAGGCAAGATACAAAGAATGCACTTCAGTAGACATTTTAAACAACTGTCGGGAGGAGGGCTGCTAAGAATAATATCACTGTTTCATAAACTAGCACAGCATGAAAGCAGTATAGTAATGAAGAGAACCACAAGGGAAGATGGGAACAAGTCTAAAATGACTAATGTCTTGATTTCATAGCATGGCATGTAATATGAATATGGGGCCTGAAATACAGGCAGAAACTATATTTCAAAAGGGTGATATGTGATTGAGGAAGGCGTCTAATATTGACCTCTGACCTACACACACATACATGCACTGCAGGTCCATATAAATGAACATACTCTCCACCAAATAATGGTAATAATAAAACTGAAAACTGTAATCGAAAAGCAAGTAGTGTCTGTAACTTGTTAATAGTATCCATCATTTTATTTATATGATAATATATCTTTATAATACCTTTATAATTCTTTTTATAATATGAAGGATTTTTATATAACGGACAATACCTTTATAAAACTGTATGATCCATACAGAACCTACCAAGAGAAAAATTTCAGGAAACTACATCTCAATCTTTAATTCTAGCATTATCCCAGCAACAACAACAACAACAACAAAATCCATGTACTCGCCAACAAGGAGGAGGACAGGCAAAGCAGCCCTGATTTTTCCTCAGCCTCTTTATACATGGGCTGCCTTCACTCTACTGCTCACTCTGGGAAAAACTCTTCTCACTTCATTCAATCTTTTCAGGAAATATCCTCACAGAACCCAGATCTAATTAAGTTGAAACCAAGATTAACATCACACAGGACCCTTAAAAAACATTTAGTATGGTGGTCATCTGCCATAGATGGCATTTCCTCCTCATTGGTGGTAATTAGTAGTTGCTTTTTATTTTATTATTTGTGTAGTTTTGTGTTGCTTAATCTTTGTTTCTGTTCCAGGAAAAAAAGTCTCCATGGTGTCACATGCTCAGCTTCATTCAACCATTTCTATTGTACTCCAAGTACTGCTCAGAATGTGAATTCTTTTCATTTAGGACAGCCAAGGATTGCCAAAGCACAGAGAAGAAGCGGAGGGTGGGTTTTATTTTTAGTTCTCTCCCTTTTTTCTAACTGGAAGCCTCCTTCAGAAATGTTATCATCATATTTATGAAGCAAAGCATTTCAATTGTGCTCCAGGAAAGTCAGATTTTGCCTTTTATGGAAAAATCTATTTTTAACCTTTTATTGAAAATAGATTTTTTATACACTATATTATGAGTGTGGTTCCCCTCCCCCAACTCCTCCCCACTCTGTACACATTCTTTCTCCCTCTCATTACAATATAAATAGGCATCTAAAATAAATGAATACTAGTAATATGAAAAATAAGATAAAAACAAACAAACATTTAAAAAAGAGCCAAAGAAAAAGCACAAGAAACACATACAAATGTAGAGACACACACATTCAGAGAAATCCCATAAAAACAAAATCAGAAATTATAATATATAAGCAAAAGATCTGTAAGGTTTTTAAAAAATAGCCCAAAGTATCATGAGACAAAAAAAAAAAAAAAAAAAAAAAAAAAAACCACCTCCCAAAATAGCACTGATTTTGCTTTTTGTTAGTCGTCTAATGCTGGGCATGTGGCCTGCCCATGAGTGTGGTTTGTGTCTTAGTGTTCTATTACTGTGATGATACACCATGACCAAGGCAACTCTTTTTTCCCCCAAGGCAACTCTTATAAAAGAAAACATTTGATTAGAGGCTTGCTTACACTTTCAGAGGCTTCGTCCATTATCATCATGGTGGGGAGCACAGGAAGACATGGAGCTGGAGCAGTAGCTGAGAGCTACATCCTGATCTACAGGCCAAAAGAGAGACAGACAGACAGACTGGGCCTGGCATGTGCTTTTGACAGCTCAAAGCTAACCCCCAGTAACAAACTTCCTCTAGGCAGATCACATCTCCGATCTTTCTAATCCTATTAAAGAGTCCCACTCCACTGTGGCTAAGCATTCAAATAAAGGAGCCTTTGGGAGCCATTCTTATTCAAACCACCACACTGTGCATAACCAGTGGGATTCTATTGCAGAAAACTAATTTTTCTTTTCCAAGTGGTCATCAATAGCTTCTAGATTAAGGATGAGGGCCTGTGAACATTTCCACTTTAAGCACTGGGACCCCATCTGGCATAGTTTGTGCAGGCCCTGTGCATGCTGCACAGTCTCTGTTAGTTCATAAGTGTGTCAGTCCTGTTCTGTCTAGAAGGTATTGTTTTCTTGGTGTCCTCCATCCCCTCTGGCTCTTATAATCTTTTCACCTCCTCTTTTCCAGGGTTCCCTGAGCTCTGAATGGAGGGAATTGATGGAGACATCTCATTTAGTGTTGCAAGGTCTCACACTGTAAACATCAGCCAGTTGTGACTCTGTATTTGTTCCCCTCTACTGCAGGAAGAAACTTCTTTGATGATGGCTGAACAAGGCACTTAACAAGGGTTTGTACCTGGGTTGGCATTTACCTTTCTCCTCTGGTAGCCTGCAGAGTACCTTCCAGTACCATGAACATTTGTCAGTAGGGGTGAAGATTCTAGGTAGTCACCAGATCAACTTATCTGTGTTCAATGAGTTGTGTAGGTATTGTCATCAGCCATACAGCCTTACCATTAGTTTGTGGTAATAGTCTGGGTTGTTTGGGGGTTCTCATGTAGACATTTTGGCCAATAAATAACTCAGTTATATAACCTGGAAGTTTCCTTTGGTAATGAGAGATGTCCATTTGGGGCTCCATCTCCCTCATTATTTGGTGATTCCATTTAGATCTTCTTCATATGTGTATATATTTTTAGGAAGCTTCTATTGTATTAGGTTACCATATGAATACTCAAATGGATGTTAGTTTTAATTGTCCCTCCCTTTATATATGTCCCCTTTTTCCTCCCCCTTCCCATTAGATCCTCCTGTTCTAGTCAACCTCTGACCTGCATCCATTTATCATTATCTATTCTATTTCCCCTTCCTAAGGAGATCCTGCTCTCATCCATAGTCCCTTACTATATACCCAACTTGTGTGATTATAAGTATTGTAACTTTTTTATCAAATATCTAACCACTAACACTGACATATAAGCAAATACATACCATATTTGTCTTTTTGGATATGGGTTATCTCATTCAGGATTTTTTTTTCTAGCTCCATCCATTTACCTGAAAATTTCATGGTTTCATTTTTTTTTACAACTGAGTAATACCCCATTATGTAAATATAACACATTTTCTTTATCTATTAATCCATTGATGAAAGGCTATTTCCAATTTCTGGCTATTATGAATAGAGTTGCAATAAACATATTTGATCAAGTGTCTTTGTGATTGGATGAAGTGACATTGGAGTATATGCCCAAGAGTGGTATACCTGGGTCATGAGCTATATCAATTCCCAGGTTTCTGAGGAACAATCACACTGATTTCCACAGTGGCAGTATGAGTTTTCACTCCCACCAGCAATGGATGAGTGTTCCTCTTACCTCACATCTTCACAAACATGAGCTGTTATTTGTTTGATTGATCTTGACCATTCTGACTGGTGTAAGATAAATCTCAAAGTAGCTTTTGTTTCCCTGATGACTAAGGGTGTTGAACATTTCATTTCTTTAAGTATTTCTCATCCAGTTTTTTTTTAATAAATAATTCTTCCCCCCAGCCCCTTCCCTCCATTCCCATGTCCTCCAGGATCAAGGGATTCATTTAAACCTGGTGGATTCAGTACAGGCAGGTCCTGTCACCTCCTTCCAGACTGAGCAAAGTGTTGTCAGCTTTGATTCCTTTTTTGAGAATTCTCTCTCTCTCTCTCTCTCTCTCTCTCTCTCTCTCTCTCTCTCTCTCTCTCTCTCCTTAGATCTGTACCCCATTTTTCAATTGGGTTGTTTTCTTGATATCCAGTTTTTTGGGGATCTTTATATACTTTTAGATATTAGACCTCTGTCAGATGTGTAGTTGGTCAAAATCTTTTCATGTTCCTTAGCCTGCTGCTTTAGCCAAATGATATTGTCCTTTGTCTTACAGAGCTTTTCAGTTTCATGAGGTCCCATTTACCAGTTGCTGATCTTAGTACCTGTGCTATTGGTGTTCTGTTCAGGAAGTCTTCTCTGTGCCAAGCCCCACTTTCTCTTCTATCAAATTCAGTGTATCTGGTTTAATGTTGAGGTGCTTGATCCACTTGGACTTCAGCTTTGTGTACCGTGATAAATATGGATCTATTGCATTCTTCTACATGCAACAATTCAGCTTGCCCAGTACCAGTTGCTAAATATGTTATATTTTTCTCAGTGTCTGTTTCTGGTTTTCTTTATCAAAAATCAGGTATCCATGGGTGTGTGGACTTATGTCTGGGTCTTCAATTCTCTTCCATGGATCAACATGCTTATCTATTTTTGTGCTATTTTTCTTAGTATTCTTTATTTCTTTATTACTATAGCTCTGTGATACAACTTGAAACTGTGGATGGTCATACCTCTAGCAGTTCTTTTATTATTCATGATTGTTTTAGTACCCCTGGATTTTTTTTGTGTGTGTTTTCATATGAAGCTGAAAATTGTCCTTTCAAGTTCAGGGAAGAATTGCATTGGAATTTTGATGAGGATTAGCATTGAATCTGTAGATTGTCTTTGTTGAGATGACCATTTTTACTATGCTAATCTTACTGATCTATGAGCATGGGAGAACTTTCCATTTTCTGATATTGTCTCCAATTTCTTTCTTCAAAGAGTTGAAGTTTTTGGTTTGTTTTGTTGTTGTTTTGTTTTGTTTTGTTTTTTGTTGTTTTTTTTTTTTTTGGTTTTTCGAGACATGGTTTCTCTGTGTACCTTTGTGCCTTTTCTGGAACTCACTTTGTAGACCAGGCTGGCCTTGAACTCACAGAGATCTGACTGGCTCTGCCTCTCAAGTGCTGGGATTAAAGGGATGCAACACCACTGCCCGGCCTGAAGTTTCTATCATACAAGACTTTCACTTGATTTTGTAGAGTTATCCCAAGCTATTTTCTATTATTTGAGGCTATTGTGAAAGGTGTTGTTTCCCTGATCTTTTTCTCAATCAATTTGTCATTTGTATATATGAAGGCTACTAATTTTTGTGAATTAATTTTGAATCCAGCTACTTTGCTGAAAGTATTTATCAGCTGTAGGAGTTCCTCATTGGAAATTTAAGTCACATATGTATATTATCATATTTGATGTTGGCTATATGTGGTGATATATTGTGGACCCTAATAAACTTGCCTGAAGATTAGAGTACAGAGCTAGTCAGTAGATTAGACATAGAAGTCAGGCAGTGTGGCACACACCTTTAATCCCAGCACTTGAGATCTCATGCCTTTTATTGGGAAGCACACAAGCCTTTAATCCCAGGAAGTAATATGGCAGGGTAGAGAAAGGTATTTAAGGCATGTAGAAACAGGAACTCACTCTCTTTAGCCTGAGGATTTTGTAGACATAAGAACTAGTGGCTGGCTATTCTGCTTCTTTGATCCTCAGGCAAGTTATTAGGGTATACAGTATATCATCACAGCTATAGGCTTGCTGTAAATTGCCTTTATTATGTTGAAGTATGTCCCTTGTATTCCTGAGCTCTCCAGGATTTTTATCATGAAGGGGTGTTGGATTTTGTCAAAGGCTTTTTCACCATCTAATGGGGGTGATCCTGTGGTTTTTGTCTTTCAGTTTATATATATGGTGGACTACATTTATCAGTCCATATATGTTGAATCATCCCTGCATCATGGATAATCTTTTTGATGTGTTCTTGTATTTGGTTTACAAGTATTTTGTTGAGAATTTTTGCATCTACATTCATAAGGGAATTTGGTCTGTAAATCTCTTTGTTGGGTTTTTAATGTGGTTTAGGTATCAGGGTAATTGTGGCCTCATAAAAAGAATTAGACAATGTTCCTTCTATTTCTATTTTGTGAAATAATGTAAGGATTATTGGTGTTAATTCTTCTTTGGAAATCTGGTAGAATTCTGCATTGAATCTGTCTGGTCCTGAGATTTTTCTTGGTTGGGAGACATTTTAAGTAAGTATTACTATACACACACTAAGTATATTTTGTTTCAGAAGTAAAATGGTAATTACATAAAAATATTGTTCAAAAGTTCAATATCTTTTCAATAAACATAAATTGAATTTTGTTTGACACTTGATATGATTTTGCTAAGTTTCAATAATGATTTAATAAAGTCCCTGTTAGCACTGCAGAGATCCCTGCACTCCTATTCTCTAATATGATATTATTTTTCCTTTTATTGAAAATAGATTTTTTTCTCATATAATATATCCTGACTACAGTTTCCATTCCTTTTATTAGTCCCAGTTCCTCTCCACCCATTTAGATCCATCACCTTTCTGTCTCTCATTAGAAAACAAACAGGCTTCTAAAGGATAATAATATTATATAGTATAGTATAGTATATTGTATTATATTATAAAAGCAAACACATCAGAATAGGACAAAGCAAACAAATAGAGGAAAAAAGGAGCCCAAGAAAAGGCACAAGAAACAGATATAGATTCAGAGACCCACTGTTATTTTATCTTTGGCATGGTGGCTGCACCTTAATCCACTGCTATTTCAGCCAGCAATTGAGACTCCACAGTTACTAGTCTGATTCTCTGGCAGTACAGTCCACAGCTCAGTGGGAATTCTGTTTCTGCATGCACCAGTTCCATCAAAATGTACTTTTAACTAAATTTCTATCATTCTATTTACAAATAAGATTTGAGATTCAAAGAATGGGGTGAAAATCTGCTAGATCAGAGAGGTTGAGTAGCAACTAGCTAACCTCCTCTCCTTGCTGCTCCGCCAAAACAAAAAAAGGGCACACCACTCAAAGTCCCTTCCTCCTACTTCCGGTACATCTCTCTATCTCTTCCAGATGCCTTCTAATACTCCATGATTACTTTCTGTTAACTAGTTGCTAACTTGGCCTCCTGACCAAAGGTTAATCTTATTTAACAATCCCCCAACAACTCATTCATTTGCATGCTCAAGAATGGGTTGGGAAACTTCTAATTACTATTTCTATTTCACTAAGGGTTATAAGCCTTTTTTAAATTGCTTATCTGATCTTGATTTAACTTTGGTAAATAATGTATATGAAGAAATTTATCCATTTGTTTTAGGTTTCCCAATTTGTTGGAATACAGTTTTTCTTTTTTATATATATACCGATTTCTTAAAGTATGTTCTTAAGATTCTCTGGATTTTCTCAGAATCCGTTATCCTTCTTTTCATCTCTCATTTTATTAATATGATTCTTCTCTCTTCATCTTTTAGTTAATTTGGTTAAGGTTTTATCAGTCTTACTAATTTTCTCAAAGAACTAACTCTGTTTCATTGATTCATTTGTTTGTTTCTATTTTATTGATTTCCATACTGAATTTGATTATTTCTTCTTGCAATTTACTCCGTTTGGGTGCTATATCTTCTTCTTGGTCTAGAGCTTTCATGTATGCCATTAAGTTACCAATATAAGAACTCTCCAATTTTTTTTTTTTTTATGTAGACACTTAGTGCTATGAACTTACCTCTAAGAATTGATTTCATTGTGTCCCAAGGGTTTGGGTATGTTGTGCTTTCATTTTCATTCAATCCTAAAATGTTTTTAATTTCTTTCTTGGTTTCTGTCTTGACTCATTTTTTATTCAGTAGAGAGTTATTCAGTTCCCATAAGTTTGTAAGCTTTCTGTTGTTGATGTCCAGCTTTAATCTGTGGTGGTCAGTTAGGATTCAAGATGTTGTTTCTATTTTCTTGTATCTATTGAGATTTGCTCTGTGCCCAAGTGTAGACACAACCATCTTGTTAAATAAAAACACAGAGCCAATTGCCGAGTTAAAAGCCAAGAGGTCAGAGCAATAGCTGAGAGCTGAAAACCTTACCCTTCACTGCCGCTCTGTCTTTCCTCTCCACAAGAGACCTACTTCCTGTGTCCTGTCTTTTATATAGACTTTCTGTTCTGCCTTCTCATTGGTTGTAAACACAACCACATGACCTCCTTGTCACTGCCTGTCTGTTCAGACCTCCAGGTCTTCTATGGTTGGTATTGAGATTAAAGGCGTGTGTTGCCATGCTGGCTGTATCCTTGAACACACAGAGATCCTGCCTAGCTCTACCTCCCAAGTGCTGGGATTAAAGGTGTGCACCACCACCACCCAGCTTCTGCTATGGCTTGCTCTGACCCCAAGGCAACTTTATTAATATACAAATAAAAACATATTTCAGTATAAATAAAATATCCCTATATTCAAGTATGTGGTCAATTTTGAAGAAAGTTCCATGAAGTGCAGAGAATAAGGTTTATTCTTTTGTGTTTGAGTGAAATGTTCTATAAATATCTGTTATGTCAATTTGGTTTATGACATAAATTAGCTCCAGCATTTCTGTTTAGTTTTTGTCTATTGGCAAGAGTAGGGTATTGAAATCTCCCACTATTACTGTTTAAGGGGTCAATAGATGATTTTGCCTATAGTGCTGTTTCTTTTATGAACTTGGGTGCCCTTGTGTTTGGTGCATGGATGTCAAGAATGATAGTATTTTCTTGGTAGATTTTTCCTTTGATATGTATGTAGTATCCTTCCCTATATCTTCTAATTAGTTTTGGATTGAAGTAAGATATTAAAATGGCTGTACTGGATTGCTTCTTGGGTCCATTTTCTTGGAATATCTTTTTCCATCCTTTTACCCTGAGATGATGTTTATCTTTGATATTAAGGAGTGTTTCTTGGATGCAGCAGAAGGAAGGATCCTGTTTTCCAACTGGTCTGTTAGTTTCTATGTTCTTATTTGGGGAATTGAGACCATTGATGATGAGAGTTATCAGTGAGCAGTATTTGTTGATTCCTGTTGTTACTGTTGTTATGGTGTGAATTTCCCCCTCTTTTGATTTGCTTGTCTGGGGTTATTTATTCCTTGTACTTTCTTGGATGTGACTAACTGATTATGATTGAAATTTTCCTTCCAGTGATTTCTGTAGAGCTGTACTTGTAGATAGAATGTTTTTTTTTTCCATCTAATGTGATTTAAAGTTTTACTGGGTATAATAGTCTGGGCTGGTGACTGTGGTCTCTTTGAATCTCTAGAAATTCTGTCCAGGCCTTGGGCTTTTAGAGTCTCCATCGAGAAGTCAGGTGTAATTCTAATAGGTCTGCCTTTGTGATAGTTGCTCTTTATCCCTTGAAGCTTTTAATATTCTTTCTTTGAGTGTTTTGATTTTTATGTGGTATGTGGAATTAATTTTCTGTTCCAATCTACTCAGTGTTCTGTAGATAGACATCTCCTTCCTTAGGTTAGGGAAATTTTCTTCTATGATTTTATTGAAAATATTTTCTGTGCCTTTGATCTGTGTTTCTTCTCCTTCCTCTATTCCTAATTTTCATAGATTTGGGCTTTTCATGGTGTCACAGATTTCCTGGATGGTTTGTGCCTGGATTACTTTAGGTTTAACATTTTATTTGACTGAGGTACCCATTTCTTCTATATTTTCTTCAATGCCAAGGATTCTCTCTTCCATCTCTTGTATTCTGTTGGTGAGGCTTGCCTCTGAGGTTCCTAAACTTTTACATCAGTTTTCCCTCGGTATGGGTTTTCTTTATTTATTCTATTTTCACTTTCATGTCTTGAACAGTTTCTTTCATTTTATTCTACTGTTTGTGTTTTCATGAATTTCATTTACAGATTTATTCCTATCCTCTTTAATGTCCTTGAACATATTCATATTATCTATTTTGTAGTCCTTGTCTTGTATTTCAGCTATATTTCTTTTTTAATTTAATTTAAATTTTTATTAAGAATTTTTATTCATTTCACATACCAATCACAGATCCCTCTCTCTTCCCTCCTCCCACCCCCTAGCCTTACCCCTTCAACCAACACCCCCATACCCTCCTCTGACAAGGTAAGGCCTCCCATGGGGAGTCAGCAGTGCCTGGTACATTCAGTTGAGGCAGGACCAAGACCCTCCGCCTGCATCAAGGCTCCACCATGGCAATGGGCTCCAAAAAGCCAGCCCATGCACCAGGAATGGATCCTGATCCTACTACCAGGGGGCCCCTTAAGCAGATCAAGCTACACAACTGTCTTGCTTATGCAAAAGTCCAGTCCCATGGAAGCTCTACAGCTGTTGGTCTAAAGTCCATGAGTTCTCAATAGCTTGGTTTAATTATCTCTGTAGGTTTCCCAATCATGGTTTTGATGCCCCTTGCTCATAGAATCCCTCTTCTCTCTCTTTGACTGGAGTCCAGGAGTTCAGCCTGGTGCTTAGCTGTGTATTTCTGCATCTGCTTCTGTCTGTTACTGGATGAAGGCTCTATGATGACAATTCAGTTATTCACTGATCTGATCACTGGGGTAAGCCAGTTCAGACACCCTCTCCGCTGCTGTTAGTAGTCTAAGCTGGGGTCATCCTTGTGGATTCCTGGGAACTTCTCTAGCACTTGGTTTCTCCCTATTCCTATGCTGTCTCCCTCTATCATAGTATTTCTTTCCTTGCTTTCCCACTCAGTCCCTGTTCCAGCTCAACCATCCCATTTCCTTATGTTCTTATTCCACATCCCCTACCTTCCATTGCCCCCCCTCACCCCCGGTTTAATCATGGAGATCTCCTCTGTTTCCCCTTCTCCAGGTGATCCATGCATCCCTCTTTGGGTCCTCCTTGTTAGCCAGCTTCTCTGGAAGTCTGGTTATCCTTTGTTTTACATCTAGTATCCACTTATAAGTGAGTGCATACCATATTTGTTCTTCTGAATCTGGGTTACCTCACTCAGAATGATATTTTCTAGTTCCATCCACTTGCCTGAAAATGTTATGATGTCATGGTTTTTCACTGCTGAGTAGTACTCCATTGTGTATATGTACCACATTTTCTGGGCCTACTGTGGTAGAGTTGCTGGGCTCTAATTGACATGTTGTCTTGACTGTTATTAACTGTGTTTTATGCTGACATCTAAGCATCTGGGTTTCAGATTATTATAATTCTAGGTATTGATATCTGTTCTTGTCTTATGGGTGGGTTTTCCATTCCTTGGTTTCTGTTTCCCGTTATGGGTCTTAGGAGAGTGTGGTGGGTGTCAGTCACCTGGCAGAGAGTGCTTCTGAATTCCTACCAGCTATGGCTACTGGGGGTTCCAGTATGTGTTTCTAGGTATTAGGGACCAACACAAAGACTGGGGATGTGCTAGAGTGGGGTGGGGGTGAGATGGTCCACAGGACAGAGGAAAGCTGTATCTGCCACTAGGATCTGCAGATTCCCCAGGGAGTGGAGTCAGAGAGTGATGCCAGAGTGGTCTACATAGTGAGTTCCAGGACAGTGAAGGCTGTCAAAAAAAAAAAAAAACAACAAAGAAAAGCTTCTGTGAAAAAGTTTTTAACTAATTCTTCACTGAAACATTTTTGTGAAGTGTGGTAGGAGATCAATAAAATTCAATTTATATCATCATTCAAAGCAACCTTTCCTCTTATGAGTAAGGAGTTTCTGGCCACTGCTGCTGAGTCACAAGCTGTGTGTGTGACAGGTAAGCTCCATTGGAACAAGCTGGGGATGCTAATTTCTGCAGAAGACAGAAGAAATTGCTCTGTTCAGGTTAGACGTTTCTGTAACTTCAGAGCTTGAATAAAAAAGCAGCTTGAAACTGGCCAGATACTGACCTCAAGAAAAATGGGTACTTGAGTTCATCCAGGAAGCAGGGAGGGAGTTTTCCAGTGGAATCGTGAATAACAACCTTGGAAACTCACTCAGAAAGCATTCTGCAAGTTAGTACCTCCAAGTTTAGGAATTGAGCAGGAACTGGTGGACAGTCAGGCTGGAAATGGGGGTGCCTTGATTTCTAACAGAGCACTACCTCAGCAAAGACTCTCACAATAACAGTCTCCCCTTTTTTCCCTACCAAATGTGTAGGGCCATTGTGACGTGAGTTTTAATTGAGTCACAATGAGAGATTGTACAGACCAAGTTATCCTGTGGGCAAGTCAATGAGGGATTGTTTTAATTGTCTTCATTGATGTGGAAAGACCCAGCCAGAAAGTGGCCAGCACCATTCCTTGGTTTCAGTTCAGACTACAAATTGTATAAGAATAGAGAAAGCTAGCTGAATACTAAGTGTGCATGCATGCCTTCTCTGCTCTTGGCTGTGAATGGGACTAGTTATTTGAAGTTCCTCCCTTAACTTCCTAAGTGACAAGCTGTAACCTAGAACTGTGAGCTAAAATAAACTCATTCTCCACTAAGATGTTTTATATCAGTGTATTTCATGACAACAACTATGAGACTAAGATAGTCACAGCAATTGAAGTGTTGCCTAAGAAGCAGCAACTTGTGTAAAAGTAAGATCCACTGCATGGACTGAGAGCTTTGTCCCCACTCTGCCTGGTGTTTTCAAACAGCCTAGTGGCTATTCATAGCCTTGAATTCACTGAGTGAATGTCCCCAGATGTCCTTTTTACACTACTTATGATACTAATGGAGTGGTGTTTGAATGTGACATTGTTCGGTCTACTTGTCTAGAACATTTGCTTACAATTTTCTCTGAAAGGAAATGGCCGTCCACCTTGTGATGGTGCATTCACTCCTTTTTTGTTGCTGTGATCAAACACTAGGACCAACAGCAGCTTATGCAAGAGGTTACTTTGGCTTATAGTTCTAAAGGGAGAGTCCATAATGGTGGCGGAGGCATGACATCAGGCAGCTGAAACAGAGCTGAGAGATTACATCTTAAATCACAAATGTGAACCAGACTGTGAACTAAAAGTGGGGCAAGGTTATAAACTCCTAAAGGCCACTCCCCTGTGACATACTTCCTCGAGCAAGACTCCACCTCCTAAAGGTCCCATAACTTCAAACAGCACCACCAGCTGGGGAGCAAGTGTTCAAATACCTGAGCCTATGGGGGACATTGTTCATTCAAACCACTACATTCCCTCCTCTTCTCCCTTAAAACCCATAGACATTTCATGATGCAAACTGCATGTAGTCCAAAAGTCCCCACAGTCTTTCACAGTCTCAAAACAGTTAAAAGTCCAAAGTTTCCTCTGAGATTCAAGGCAATGTTTTAACTGTAATCCTCTATAAAACCAAAATGCTAATTATATCCTTCCAATGCACAATGGCACAAAATATACAGTCCCACTCCAAAAGAAAGGAATGGGAGCATAGTGAGGAAATACTAGACCAAAGCAAGACTAGAACCTTTGGAACAGGCCAGATACCAAATCCTGTGGCTCCATTTCCAATATTTCTTCCCTCAAGATTCCATCTCCTACACTTCCATAGCCTCCACAAATAATGCCACCAATTTGTGGTCCAAGTGTCCAAATATCTGAACCTATGGGCAACATTTCTCATTCAAACTACCACAGATGGACTCAGTTATAAAAGTTACACAAAGTTTCGGGTGGGCGGCGGCGGTGGTGGTGGTGGTGGTGGTGGTGGTGGTGGCATACACCTTTAATCCCAACACTCAGGAGGTAGAGGTAGGCAGATCTCTGTGAGCTCGAGGCCAGCCTGGGCTACAGACTAAGTTCCAGGAAAAGAGCAAAGCTACACAGAGAAACCCTGTCTTGAAAAACTAAAAAAAAAAAAAAAAGTTACACAAAGAATTTTATGCTAGGGCAATTCATACCTCACTCCACCCTTAACACAAGCCTGTAACAACCGTGAGAAGTTAATGTTTAGTATAGTTCAAGGAGGAAGGAGAACAAAAGGACTTTGTTTAATGTGGATCCAAATGCATGCCTAAGACATCAATAATAATTTGGTAGATGTATGGCACTCCTGCCATTAGTCATTTGAGGACATGATGTATGGCACTCCTGCCATTAGTCATTTGAGGACACGATGTATGGCACTCCTGCCATTGGTCATTTGAGGACACATTGGACACTGCACATCCTGGGTCTTTACTGTCTTTCCTTCTGCAATCTTCAGACTGCCTTCACCACAGTAGAAAAGTTTGAAAATGCCAATCACACCAAGCCTACATGCCTGTTAATGTAACTGCTCCAAAACAGATCACACATTCATCCATCTTCCACATTAAAGTAGTGAGGGCTGTGTTTAGTGCCCTGTTGATTTTACTTCACTTAGAAAGCTGTTCAGAAAACACTTATGGAATGAACTGGGATACATTTCTCAAGAATATTCATCTTCTAGCTGAATTTTTTTCAATACTGGGCCTTGTGCATGCCAGTATCTATCACTGAGACACATTTCCAACCTATGTTCTGAGATGAAAGTCTCAAAGCCAGGCAACAAAACCCTAATAGAGGGAAGTCAACCCTCAGGCAAAGTCAGCATCCTGAATGGAAAAGTCTTTTGTAATCCTCCCCCAAACTGCTCCTTAATTAGCCACCTTTCTCCTGGGTCTGGCCTCACAGCTTCATCTACCTACTTCTCAAACAACTTGCCCTATTCTTTTGCTCCACAGAAGACTCTCTCAAGTGTGCACACTTGACAGGAAGGAAACAGGTTTTACAAAGGGTGAAGGGAATTGCATGTAAATGAGTTTTGGAGACACAAACAAAAAATTAATCAGGGGGGCATATAAATATTCATGTGTGGAGGCTAGAAGTCAAGATCAAATGTCTTCTTCAGTTGTTCTCCATCTTATTTTTGAGACATGATCTCTCTCACTGATTCTGCCAGACTGGTTGGCCAGTAGACTTCAGGAAATCTGCATATCTCTGCCTACTACACCCTACCTACCCTCAAGTCCTGAAGTTAGATGCTTACTATTTTTATGTAGGACCTAGACTCAGGTCTTCATTACCAACTGAGCCATCTCCCTATTCTCGGACACAAATAAAATTGTCTATCCTGAATACTTTTTGGGGTGCTAAATATACCAAAATGTATTTGTGATGGTAATGCGAATCTTAAAGTGTCCTATTAATAAAAGCAAACCCAGATCCAGGTATTGGGGTGAACGCTGAATGATCAGAGAAACAGAACCACCACATCCAACCTCACCTTGCCAAGTTCTTAGTTGATCCTGTTTCCTCAAACTGGAAGCCTCTATGTCCTCACCTGCATGGATCTCAGCTGAACTGCTGCTAAAAGCCTAAAAGCTTAACCAGCCCTAGTTCCTGGTCCTCATGCCTTATATACCTTTCTGCCTCCTGCCATTACTTCCTGGGATTAAAGGTGTGTGTCACCATTCCTGACTGTTTCCAGTGTGGCTTTGAACTCACAGAGATCCAGATGGATCTCTGCCTCTGGAATGCTAGGGTTAAAGGTGTGCATGCCACCAATGCCTAACCTCTATGTTTAATATTGTGGCTGTTCTGTTCTCTGATCCCCAGATAAGTTTATTAAGGTGCACAATATATTGGGGGACACAATATCACCACATGTGATGTTCCAAAAAATGACATAGTCTTCTATAAAAAATTAATCTCTTTTTGTATGGAGCTGTGAAATACCAATTGAAATGGGTTATCATCTAATTCCTAGTGGATTTAATCATTGTCTTAGAGCTGAGGGCAGTGTAAGGTTAGACAGCTTGGCCCTCCCTTCAGGAAGGCTTGTTGCAGTAATTTATGCATGGTTGAACATCATGGTCCATACATTGCATCTTTATTTCTACTCCAGGCTTCAGAATACATCTAAGTTTTTCTCCACTCTCACTCTTCCCTACAGGATGTTCCAGCCAATAATGGAACCTGCAACATGGTTGCCCCTGGCCCATCATCCCATCCAGGGTTTCTCCATCCCTGTACCCCTGACATTTGGACCTTGATAACTGCTCATGGTAGGAGAAATCCTGTCTCAAAAAAAGTATACTTTGACCATTCTGTGCTATGTTTATGAAAAGTGGTAGTCCTAGCAAGGATTATTATGAAATCAAAATATCAGCCAACTCTTTAAAAAGTGAAGATGCTATCTGTCCTACAGTATTAAATAATCCAACAAGATTTAATTTTTATGTAAAATTATATAAGCATATCTATCTCATTAGCTTTCAAATTTGCTTGCATCTCAATAACATTACATCAAAGAATTGTATTTAATTAAAATTTTATGATTTATTATCAGTAAATGATTAATTTGTATACCTATTTCATATACCTCTATCCTGGGTTTGCATAAAATTTTCTCAGGCAAAAAGGGTCACTAGTGGAAAATATTTAAGCTGTTTTCTAGAGAATTGTAGTCAAGGTTGAGCAATACCACCCAAGAGCGCTTGCTATAACTCAAACAGCTAGGCTCCATCCCCAGAGCTCCTCAGAGAACAGGTCTTATGAGGAAAACCTATCAACTTGCATTTCTAAACATCCCCAGGCATGCTGCTTATAGAGAACACACTCAGGACACAAAGGCAGAAGAAAGTCTTGGCTATGCACACCCCTAAAGAACTGCTACAACTGTGAATTGCAGGACACCAGCCTTGCAACACACAGGAATCTGTATCCTGAATAAAGCCCCATTCTAAGTTTCACAGAACATAAAAGGAAAAGGAGTGTCTGAGAGGAGATGAGGGGATGGGATACTGTGCAAACACTGGAAAGGCATGTGGTAAAATATCCAGGTTTCCCGACAGCAGAAATGGCTCTCACAGTTTTCTTGGTTTTTGTTTTGTTTTGTTTTGTTTTTTGTTTGTTTTCTGAACTTAATCCTGCAAAATGTAACTGGTTATGAATTACCAGTACAGACTAGCAGACTCTCCAATATCACAGGGGTCCAGGTCCAGTGTCAAGATAGGCCCTGAGAGTGAGAAGGTTACCTCTGCAGAGTTTCAAATGTCACTTAAAATCAAACATACCTCTTTGAAACTGCATTCCCAGACTACCACCCTAATACATCAACTCAAAAAATCAAGCAAGGCGTCATGGTCTCATTTTCACTTGAACAACTCCTTGCAGTCCCAAGGCATTCCCAAAGCCTAGCCTGCAGCTCTTTAGAAACTGAGCTCATTGCTGCTTCTTTTTCAGAAAAAAATTAATAACCAGCATTGAGCTTTCCACCACACTGCACCATGTTGTATCTAACACAAAAATAAGATTTTTCAGTAGAACTCTTCTTTATTGCCTGCGAAGCATTGTTGAGCCTATTATAAAA